>NW_018025141.1:2017-4052 GCF_002006095.1 Pseudomyrmex gracilis
GTTAATTATTAACTATAAATTTAAACCTATAGTATTTTTTAAATGTAATATAACGTGTAGATTGCGGAAGACTTATTTTAATTTAATTCTGTCTTACTTATCTCTCTTTCTTCTTCTTAATCCTCTCTTTATTAAAATTTTTCACACTTTCTTTCTGTTACTAACAGATTAATACGCATCAACGTCAAATAATACTACTCTCAATGTGTTGAAATAATACCATTCTCATCAAATAGATAGCAGCGCTAGTAGCCCATATAAATATGGCTGAAGGTTGTTTAAAGGTCAAATCCTCCCCGCACCATGGCTTTACTCCCCGCGCCTATAATATCTCTTAATGCTCCCTCCTTTATCTCCATGGAGTCAGGGCCTGGCACAATAAAGAAAATATTAAGAATAAGAATTAAGGTACCTTTTCATACAGCAGCACGCTGCGGCAGCAAAACGTCACGTGACTCAAATTTTCTAGGACTGCTTTCAGTAAGTATATTTGCTGCTCTTACCTACTCCTTACTCGATGCCATTCTTTGCAAAGCTCAAACGAATAAAAAGCAGCAAAACCGGGAAAATTTTATTGTTGATACTTATGCAATAACTATATAATTTCATCAACACAAAGAATGGCATCAAATGAGAGTTAGGTAAGAGCAGCAAATATACCTAGCGGAAGCAGTCCTAGAAAATTTGAGTCACGTGACGTTTTGCTGCCGTAGCGTGCTGCTGTATGAAAAGGTACCTTTAGAAATAAAAGTTAAATGTACTATATAATGACAAAAAATAAAATATAACATATAACTACAGGAAGTATGTCATGGCTGCATTAATATACAGCCTATATTTATATACATTTATGTTATATTTTTTTTTGGCATTATACATTATATTTAACCTCTGTTTTTCATTCTTATTCTTAATATTTTTTCTATTACGTTCAGGTCCTCACAAAATAGAATTTTAACATTTTCAAGCAGTGGAGTTACAGCCATTATTTGATAAATCGCGTGCAAATGACGAAATTGCGAGTGCCCAAATTCATTCACTAACTATTAAAAATGGCGCGCTTTTCTTAGGGCTTACTCTTCCAACCCAACTCGAAAGCAGGGTTTATAAAGTTGACTCCGGGTATACTCAACCCTCACTTTTGGAACGAATAGGACCATATAGGCTGCTTTCCTTTTAGGAGACACAGTCGACATAAGTCGACACAAGAGTCATTCTGTCTTTGTTTCTCACTGAATACTGAACGAAGGCAGAATGACTTTTGTGTCGACTTGTGTCGACTGTGTCTCCTAAAGAAAAAGCAGCCAGTGTCGACTTGTAGTTGGAACGCATTTTAGCTTTTAGTTTTCATTGTCAGAGTGCGGAATAATCACTTTACATGAGTCATTTAAATTTTCCGGTATATATGTGTGATGAATATGGTACATTTTAAACTATGGCTAAAAAATAGCCAAAGTAAGTAACCATCGTTGCGGAAGTATCGATTCTCGGTCTTCTTTAATCGACAACATAATTTTTAGATTCCTTATTATCCTTTTAATTTATAAAAGTTGAAATTAGATTAGAAAATGGTTTTTATACTGAATAAATTATACTGATGTGTAAATAAATAAACTTACATTCGTAATTAACATCCACATTGTCATTTGTAAATAAAATATTGTTACTATCCATATGTTACGTCCTGGCCCACGGTTACGGTCGGGCTATGGTNGAGTAACAGAGAGCTGTCGTTTCTCTGTCTACCTCCGCACAGCAGGTTGGCGATCCCGCTGCAACAGAGTCGAGCGAGTTTGCTTATGTTCGTCGACAGGTCAACGGCGTACGCCGATCTTACTCTGTCTAGCGAACACTCACTCGTTGGTCTCTTTTCAAGTCTAGAGAATTAACTTCACGGACTAAGGACGAGACCGTGCGATCAATTGAGGATGTGGAATGATGAGAGGTCGTCTTAATTAAACGGAGAAATTATGATACATATGATATTAATTTATTCATTTAATGGGTGTTAGGATTACAATTTTGAGATGTGTAT
>NW_018025142.1:0-1784 GCF_002006095.1 Pseudomyrmex gracilis
TAAACAATCAAATCTCTCCAAGGTGGAATGTCTATTTGTTTTTGAACAGTATTTATTTCTTTAATATTTNTTTTGTAACAAAGTCTTTCACATGATACACAAATGTATCGTGGTATATCTATACAGTGTTTAGTCAAGGCTTTAAATGCATTTTGATATTTAGCAATGATATCGTCGTCACTTAAAACAGTATTAAGTTGCTGCTGTTTGTATATATCTACTTTTTCTTGTGCCGAAGTAACAATGTCCTTTAATGTATCTAAATCAGCATAAGTTAAAGCTCTGTCTAGATTTACAAGCTTCTGATAAACATTCTTAAGTTGATAAATCAAACGTCTCATATTTCTCACTTTTGGAAAATGAGGTGATAATAAGTGAAGTGGAATACACATTGCTTTACAAAGACTTGAAGTAATATAGCAACTGTGCGCATGACCTAACTTTTTATCTGAAGTTTTTAGAGTACAATTAAAAATAATTTGCATCAGTTTTGGTACGTTCTTTAAAGTACATATACTTATTGCTTGAAGAAGTTTCTCATAATTACTAATCAGAAATGGATCGTCGGTCTTGCACGAATTATTACACAACCAAGACATTTTTGCTTGTCCTTGTATTAAAGGCAATATATTTACAGCTTGTCCTTCCATATTCATCATGAAAGGTTCTGCTAAAGATTTGTGATGATATATAGAATCAATAAAATAATTTTCAGATGAAGCTGTATGTCTAGATAACCCACACAATGCATGTAATTTTTCATTAATTGTGGTACATTCCGCAACAACGGTCAAACATACTTCTGACTTTTTTCTAAGCAAAGATAATAGTTTAGAAATATTACGAATGTTAGTATTTCTAACAATAAAACACCAAAGTACAATTTTTTCAGCTTCTATTCTTTTCTGGATATTCCCTTTAATTTGGAGTTTCTCTGAAATATTAGTAATAAAGGTTTCTTTAGAACCAGGAATCTTAATAAAATTATTTGAAGTTCGAACTTTTTATTATATTTTATAATAATCTTTGTAGCTACCATGTAGGTTTTTGAGAATTGTGTAATTTTTCTTTGATACCGTCTATTATACAGCAATTTGCGAAAAGGCTCAAGACTATTTAATTTCTTTTATCTATCTCGTTTATGTTGCACATTTAAAGAATAACGTATTCGTTTTTGTGTTTGAATGTGTATACGATTCATTTTGTACTCTTTTTTCCGCTTAAGACGATTAGATTCTATATTTTGTTCATATCGTCTACGCTGTTTAGCACNATTATTTTCTATATCTTGTTCATATCGCTTTCGCTTTCTAATGTTTTCTTTTTCTTTATATTTTACATCTTTATATTTTATACAATTCTTAGCGCAAATTGTTGCTGAATTTTGCATATACCATTGCTGCTTTTTTATTTTACTTCGGTTTTCTACTTTACACTGCTGATTAAGAATGTCTTTGTGAATATTATCTTTATGTGAAACTTGCTGTTCATAATCAGTATTCTTATTTTTCTTGAATATGATGCTATTGCAATTATCGCCATTGCCACAATTAGTATCAACACTAATTTTGTAAATGACATCATTGATATCGGTCGTATTATGTTCAGAGAATTTTACTTTTCCTGGCAAAATATTATTTGATATTGGTTTATTTTCTATAACAGTATTTTGTTGATGGTTTTTATTAATATTTTCTTGACAATTATCATTAAAAGACGGTATTTGATTCACTTTCTGTTTGTCCTTTTCAAGTTTACGTAATATACGCATACGAGTTGCGTTA
>NW_018025142.1:2502-3964 GCF_002006095.1 Pseudomyrmex gracilis
TACTTTTAGTTATTACACAATTATAATGACGTACAATAGCCAGCCTTTGTAGACAAAGATCAGTTCTGTTTTGGCGCTGAGCAGCCTATCTTTATAGGCGCAAAGCAACCTGATTTTCTAGGCGCAAAGCAGCTTGAATTTATAGGCGCAAAGCAGCCCAAATTGAAAGGCGCAAAGTAGCCCGATTTGCTAGGCACAAAACAGCCTGCAATTATAGGTACCTGCAAAAAAATGAATTATAAAATAAAATGTATTTATAAATGTTTGCATTGTTATTAAACAACATATACAAACCTGAATCTTTTTTTTATTGTCCTCTCTTTTTCTTCTTTCTTCTTATATAAACAAAATCTGAAAGAAATTGAGTATATTAAAAATTGCTGATGCATTTGCGCCACTGATTGTACACACACACACACACACGCACGCATGCACGCACGCACGGATGCACGCACACGTATAAAATTAAGTATTAATATTTATTTGTATGTATGTGTGTATGTATATACAGGGTGTCCGTAAAATTTTGAGCCAGCCGAAGTATAGAGATAAATTGAGTTAAACTGAATTGAAAAGTTATTTGCGAAATTCGCAATAGTTAATGAAATATAAAGTAACCAGCCGAAGTATAGAGATAAATTGAGTTAAACTGAATTGAAAAGTTATTTGCGAAATTCGCAATAGTTAATGAAATATAAAGTATAATAAATGTGAGCCAATGTAAGCGCGTGGAAAACAATAATCCTGACTCTATAGGAGTATGATTGTCAGAGTAACGAGAGGCGGAGTTACGAAGGGTCCCGAGCTCGACGGGTGATCTTACCTGATCTTATTCATTGCTCGCCGCCGAATATCGATTGACCGCAAGATCCGCCTCTCGTTGTTCTGACACACACACACACACAATCACACACTTCTATAGAGTCAGGATTATTGCTTTCCACGCGCTCACATTGGCTCACATTTATTACTTTATATTTCATTAACTATTGCAAATTTTGCAAAATGGCAAATAACTTTTCTATTCAGTTTAACTCAATTTATCTCTATATTTCAGCTGGCTCAAAATTTTACAGACACCCTGTATGTATCATATTTATATGTACGGTGTCCAAAAATAGTCGTACAATCATTTGTGGATAGGTAATTTATATGTACGGTGTCCAAAAATAGTCATACAATCATTTGTGGATAGGTAAAGAAAATTATACTGAGTCGAGAAGTCCTTTATCACTTTGCTAGATTTACATTACCTAAACAACATATTANTTAATAAAGATCCCCGAATCAGCGTCCATGACGTGAAAAATGACAGGTCAGTGTTTTGCTCACGATTGTCACTTTCATGACAACAGAATACGAAGAGTACGAAGAACTAATATACAGTATGTTGTTATTAGTTCCTCTTTTTCTATTGTCATAGGAATATCAACGAAAGCGCACGCTCTACTGAGCGCACGAA
>NW_018025143.1:0-1534 GCF_002006095.1 Pseudomyrmex gracilis
CAGTCATTATTAAGAAATAGCTGATTAAAAATCTCCCCTCCACTAAAAAACCTCATTTTCGCGTATATAAGGCACAGTGTGCTCGCGCAGTTCGAGCGCCACTTCGTTGCGCGTGAACTTGGCGCGAGGCACTACCGTGCCTCTTGATCACTACGCAAATAATTAAACGCGCAGAACTGAGCCGCGGGAACTTGGTTAATGACGCGCGTTTACGAATAACACGTGTTGCGCGTTCTGTTCCTCGATCGAGACTGAGTAACAAGATGGCTGGGCCTTCTTGCTCGAGCCTTAAGGCGCGGTTTACACGGAACGCTACGACTGCGCCTTTAGGTATGTTCAAAAACTTGTAATTCCCGAGACTTAGTTATTTTCACGTGGGTTCGAATTAATCAGGGGTTTCAACATCTTAGTGTTCGCTAGTGTGAGCGTACACCTTCAACAACAAACAGGACCGTTACCTAACAAACTTAAACAAACTTCCCGAATAAGAAATTTTAACTTAGTGGCTCGATTCCTAATCATACGTAAAAACTAAAACTGTTGAATAACTTCCTTAACTCCGAAATTTCTACCTTTTCAAAAAACTTAGACTAACGAACTTCTTTGTCACGACTGTCTTTTAACCAACTTCCAAAAACTAATTATAGGTTTAATTTTTCTTAACTAACGAATTTTTTGAATTTCCCGATTAAGCCTTAAAAACTATTGTTTCCCAAACTTGGGCCCTACACCTTTGTGGGTACGTTAGTTCGAACCACTAACTCTAGCTCGACCAACCTGATTATTTCGATTCCTCGGCACCATGTTCCACCAACACTGGGCGCTGTAACACCTGGTCACCACTGTGAATAAACTAACTAAAGAAACCAAAACCAACGCATTTGCTCAGCGTCTACGTTTACCCTAGTGACCAATAAAAACGCTTAACTTCTAAACAACTAAAACGTAAAATAAATAAAATAAAAACAAAACATAAAGTAAACCTGCGGCCACTCTACGACCGTTTACAACAAACACTTTACTTTATCTACAAAGTAAATCTTTAACGTGTTTACAGTCTTTACTCTCTTTCTACTTTCTGCAATACCTTCGGTTAACGCGAAGTTTTACATATATTGCACTTTAGTGATACAACAAAACGCATCTGTCCACCTTTTGTGGACACCCGTCGTCACAACGACGTTTTCAGGTAAGTACACTTACTTTTGGTACTTAACGACTAAACCTATGAGTAACATATACTTATAACGATTAGATATATTCTATAACACACTTAGTCCTTAATAATCAGTCTTTTACTTTTCAGGTATTCGCAGTGTACCTGACCCTGTTCAGGACTTCATCCATCACCAGGTTAGACCAATGCATGGCCTCTTTGCGAAGCTCTTTTCTCTTATGCTCCGCTTGTGCTTCCAGTAACGCTTCCCTCAGTGAACTCGAAGGGGCGTGTTCCGTTTGACCACAGTACGATTCGACACCGATCGATTCGACACCAAATTATTGGACACAGATTTATTCGACACCGTACGATTCG
>NW_018025143.1:1889-4078 GCF_002006095.1 Pseudomyrmex gracilis
TCCCTGGCAGGGTCACCCATGCCAGACAGGCCATCGGGGAGCTCCTGAACTAAGAGGGGAAATAGAGGAATGGAAAACCTCGATAAAAAACCCGGAGTCCTCAGCTCCGTTAGTCCCCACGGACGGGGGCAACTGGGATAGGGGAGTAAACCCTGACTTCAAATCCGGGGACGTCCGACCCCGTCAGCCACGGTGCAGTCGGACTAGGGGAGTAAACCCTGAGTACAAATCCGGGGTGTCCAGCTCCGATAGGCGCTCTCGGGTCGGCCACTGGACTAGGGGAAGGAAAACCCTGAATTCAAACCCGGGCAGGATGGGTTCGTTACCCTTGGTTGGGAACCGTCCTAGGTGAAGGACACACCGAAATAAAACCAACCCCTTGTATTTTTATGAATAATGGAGAACAAGGATAAGTACGTACCGCAGCAGGGAGACCGGACTCCCAGCGGCCGGCGAGAGAGGACTNTCGTCCCAGGTTCTCTCCCGTCGTTATCAAGAGATGGGCTATGCGATGCTTGCCCCGCAGGGGCATCGCAGGAATCTATTACTGCGAAGACCGGAGCGCAAACTCCGGCAGAAGGGGAGGACTCTCCCGTTCTTCACCGCCCGAGAAAGTTTTGTCGGGGGGATGACGGGGACGGCGGTACCGAGCGCCGCACATACCACTGGCCACGTGGCCGGATCTTCAGCTCGGACGAAGAGTTCGAGGGGGAGGCTGACCCACAACACCGGGTCATCTCTCAGGGTACGGTGCTCTCGGAGACTGCCCCCTCGGGGGCCGCTCCATCTGAGGCTACACAGACCCCCCTCCCGCGTGATGCTGANTCGGACTCTGAAATGGAGGTCGAGGCGGTGTCGCTCAATAGAGTCAGAGCCTGCGAGGTAAAACCTCCCAATCCCCCCCCTCTCCCCGTTGAGAGGGCACCTACCACCCAGGGGGATAAGAGAAAAAGAGGAAGAGGAAGCGTGCCCCCGGGAACCACGTGCGAGCACATTGGCCTGCGTAAGGCCAGGCGGCAGCTCGAGAAGCAGCGCCACAAGGACATCGAAGCACAGGCGGTGAAGGAGCTGGCCGCGCAG
This sequence comes from Pseudomyrmex gracilis, assembly GCF_002006095.1. Classification (NCBI taxonomy): domain Eukaryota; kingdom Metazoa; phylum Arthropoda; class Insecta; order Hymenoptera; family Formicidae; genus Pseudomyrmex; species Pseudomyrmex gracilis. The sequence goes on from NW_018025143.1 coordinate 2,970, forward strand.
CCGGACGCAGTGCGTCCCACCACTCGGTCAGCGGCTTCCACTCGACCTTCTTCCCTTGACCGGGCGGAAGGAGGATGCACGGTGGCCTCCACTCGGCCCTCTTCCCTTGATCGGGCGGGGGGCAGCGGTACGGCGGTATCGTCAGTGCCCATCAGGGACATGACAACGCCGCAAATTGTCGGACAGGCCTCCAAGATGGCGGAGGCTGTCCAGTCGTTGGCAGCGAGGTCCAAGAACATCAAAGGGACTTTCGTTCGCCAATTCAAAGACGCGGCGGCGGGCCTGGAGGAGGCGGTCCGAGTCGTGGCGAGTCGGTCGGAGTCGTCAAGCGAGGTCCAGCGCCTCGAAGCGCTCAACGCAAGGCTGGGTGTAGAGGTGTCTGGACTGCGAGAAAAGGTCTCCACCTTGGAGAGGGAGAAGGGCGTTGTCCAGTCAAAGCTGGACAACATCCTCAGAGAAAATGGCCGATTGCAGGGCGAGGTGACCAACCTCAAACAAGATCTTGACGCCCTGCATGAGGAGCTGAGGGACTTGAGGCAAGACTACACGTCCCTCGAAATGGAGCGCCTCAACGGGCCCAGGAAACGACCGATTCGCCGACCGGCCCCGTCTTCCTCCCCCGAACCTTCGCCGGCTCGGGAGAGGGGTCGTGAGCCGCGCCGACCATCTCCGCCTCCAGTGGTGGAGGAGCACTCGGAGATGGAGGTCGACCCCTTGCCCTCGCAAGGGGACCCCGTCCGACGGTCGCGGCGGGAAGCCCCTCCGGGCGCTACTCACGGTCCCCCGGACCCGGCCGCTTCGACTGCCGGGAGCCTACGGTCCCTCCGGGAAACAGAGGGCCGAATTATGGATGCCGTGAGGGGCATGCTCTCTAATTTCTGGGAGCGTGTCGACTCGCGGCTCCCTCGGCCACCGTTGGGCGTACAGGGGGGTGGTGAGTCTGTCGGGCCCCATCCTCCGCCCCGGGAGCCCCCAAGACAGGGCTCTGGGGGGAAGAGCACAAATGTGCCCGCCTCACCAGCCCCCCCTAAGGGTAATTCTTCCCTTCCTGCTCAGGAAGGGAAGAAGCGAAAGAAGAAAAAGGCGAAGAACAAGGCGGGGAACAGGAG
>NW_018025144.1:0-1825 GCF_002006095.1 Pseudomyrmex gracilis
AAAAAAAATAGAAGCAAATTTCTTTACAAGTTTATAATTATTTATTTATTATGTAAACTGCCATTGTCACACCCAATACTTTCTACCATACACACTGTCGATTTTTTCTGATTACCTTTCTTGTTAATGTTTTCAGGTTTTTCATTTATCCACTAAAGATTTGAGCACGTAATTAAAGAATGAAGCAATTCATCCAAATCAAACATAAATGAGAAATAACGTGGAGCCAACGACCAAACACATGGACTCCGTTTCATGCTTAATCGCGCATTTAGTATATGTCACGTATACTATAGATAAATATACGCTTAAGCATGAAACGGACCGCAGCCATGATCGATCAGATTGATTAAACCAAAGTGCAGAAANTGCATGTAAAACAAACAGATTTCATCGCACTATGGCTGTGTTCGGCAATTCATTNGTCGGCGTTAAAAATCTATATTTCACGTCATGTATGTTGTAAATTTTCGGGGAGTGAATTTCGGAACATAGCCTACAAATAAAACCATGAGTGCGTTCAAACCACTCAACAGTTGCACAACGATTGAGAGAACACTTATGATTGGATCATACTTCTGGAACCGTAGCAGGTTTTGAGAAATAATCCTATCATAAGTGATGATCTCTTAATCTTTGACTTTTGTGAACGTAACCCATGTGTTACACATATTTAAATCTTAATATTAAGCGCAATTTTTTATGGCTGCGTTCCGATATTTATTGTTAATACCAAAAATCTGGCTAATACCAGAAAACAGTTTTCTCTAAAGAATGATTAGAGAAAACTGTTTCTTTATATTAAAAATGTGTCAGAATTTATAATTTATGGGTTTAAAGACAACGACATTTTGATTGAGTATAAATGCTTTATTTCATACTAAATAAAGGAATACAAAATTATAAAGAATTATAACCACTACATCAATCGGGATTGATTTAAAGAAACAATATCAAGATGAACTGCTCACGTGCAAATCTATAAAGAAAAAAAAACCTTACTTTTATTGTTAAAATATTTATTTTCGGTGTCTCTAAGTAATAAGAAGTTATTATATGTAAGGCATCGTCTACAATCTTAGAACATATATACTGGAAGGGCCATAGCTTACTGCCGTTGTCCGCAACATCTATCTATCCTTGTCTGTACCTGGTAGAATATATGTATATACCTATACATATATATTTTCACATACACATATATATTCTCACATACACATATATACTTTCTTAGTCGGTTATCCTCTCACGCAAGCGCATTGACAGATGTAGTACAGACAAGGATAGATAGATGTTGCAGACACTTTGTTACGTACGCCAGATATGCTATGGCCCTTCCAGTATATATGTTCTAAGTCTACAATATAGTCGTATGCCGTAAGCCATAAGACATTGACCAATCACAGACAAATCACGGAAGAATAATCGACTGTGATCGGTCAATTACTTACGGCTTACGGCTTACGACGCCTAAGATATAATGCATTGTAAGATGCAAGCGGCGGAGCGGCGCCACTTGTCGGGATAGCCGACAGGCACGCCGATGTGCGGTAGCGTCCCGAGCGAGCGAGCGACCACGTGGCGCGCCGGAAGACGCGAGTAACCGTTGAGATTTCGAGAGTATGCGAGAACTTTCGGAGTCGGTGGATTTTCCGCCGGATAAGTCAGAGTAAGGAGTAGCATTCACTTAGACACCGTTCAATTGGACACGTTGCAATTAGACACGTTGCAAATAGACACAGAATTTTAGACACGGTTCAATTAGACACGGTGCATTTGGACACGCAAGAAAATTCGCACCGTTCATTTAGACACCGTTCAAATG
>NW_018025144.1:3045-4381 GCF_002006095.1 Pseudomyrmex gracilis
GGGACCCTGTAAGACTCCACCGGGGAAGGCGCCGGTAGGCTGGGGGCCTAACGAGGCCCCACTCCTGGTCAGGAGGTGTGACCTCCTCTTCGACGGAGGTAGGGGGCCGTGACCCCACCTCCGTCGCACCTGGGCCNAGTGCAATGAGGGGTGAATTTTCACCCCTCTCGGCCCCAGGTCAAACGCCGTAGCGGACCTGTACCACCATTGTATTGGTCTCTCTCTTGCCGAGTGAGACCCTCCCNCCTACCACGCCCGAGTCCCCGCTGAACCAAGCCTAGGGCTTCGAGCAGCAAGGACCGGTCTTCGCCTTCTTCGGCGCTCCCGCCCCTAACAGGGCGGCCAGCGTCCTCGCCGCCTGGGTCTTCTGGTTTCGAGGCCCAGGTGGCGGTTCCGACGACCGCTCCGGCAGAGTGTCTGCCGGGACTGGGGACGGCTCCATGCAGCCGGAGGAAACAGTTCCCCCCGACCCAGAAGGAGCCGGCACCCCTCCCGTCACCACCGTTGGGGAAATAGTTGGAGAGGATGGGGTCTCTCCCGGGGGGTCGACGTCCATCCTCTCCTCGGCCACACCGGGGGCCTCCTCGGGAGGAGGAACCACCCCGGCTAGCCGCCTCTTCGCCCGCCCGGCGACGCCCGGAGCTAGCTTCTCTGGGCCCGCAAATGTGGTGGTCACGCCACTCACACGGGGGGGTGGGGGGTTACATTGCTGACCCCCCAGCACATGACGGGCCTTGCGGCCCAAGTCCGCGCAGAGCGGACATCTTGGCTCCGGCGCCGTGCACTGGCGCAGGACATGCCCGGCCAGACCGCAGCGGAAGCAGCGGTCCGACCGGTCCACTTCTGTGGAGGGGCAGAACTGCCCCACATGTCCCACGCGCAGGCACCGGTAGCAGCGGAGGGGGCGGGCCTTGACCGCCTCGACGCGGGCACGGCTCCACCCCATCGTAATCCTCCCCTCCGCAACCAGCCGCTTGGCTGCCAACATAGGGCACTGCGCCCACACCGTCTTCTGTCCGGAGGGAAGAGCTCGAAGTTCGCCCAGCCTGATCTCTCCCTCCGGACAGCCGCCCTCCCGGGCAAGTACCGCCAACACTTCCTCGCGGGAGACCGTGCCGTCGATCCCCCGCACCCGGACATTCCCGGGACGCGAGGGACGGCGGACCTTGACGCCAGTCCCCGCGAGGACGTCCTTCATCTTGGCCGCCAAAGTGTCCGCTTTGGCGGCCATGTCCGGACCGAGGACCTCAACCATCAGGTCCCCGGTCATGGTTCGGCGTGGGCGGACCTCCCGAATCCCGAGGGACTCAATGGGAATGGCCAGCCGACACCGCTT
>NW_018025145.1:0-1689 GCF_002006095.1 Pseudomyrmex gracilis
AACTTTTCGAAGAGAAACTTCCTAAGAAAGTATCACCGAGAAGTATTACCGAGTGGTCAAAGTCGTTTCCTTTAGACGTAAAATATCCCTTCGTGACAAGCAAATCTTTGAAAATTTTCGCGTTTTCCAGACGTTCGCATATATAAACTAATTAANTTTCTCTTTGACATATATCGCTTGTCTAATAATTCGCGGCCTTGTAATCACACTACGTTGATGCGTCAAATTTTATTTTTTTTTGTTTTTTGTTTTTTGCGCACAATTCGAAACTTGATTACGTTGTCTATTTTGCACTTAACGTGTGCGAGCATCTATATATCATCACTGTTGTTACAAAGAGGTAAATGGACTGTTACTTCGTGCTCACGATTGAAGTGATGTATTTATAGAGACGCGATAATAAATTGCATTTCGCGCGTTCCCGATTTGAATTAAATTCAAAGCCGCGCATCCTGCCGCGAGAGAGCCGGTATCATGGGAGAAAATCAGAAACTATTGTTTTCGGTGTGAAAATCACTCTGAGATGTTGATCTCGAACATTGAGTGCGTTTTCCGAATACTATTGCTCGTTTTGGCGCTGGTGATCGATGGGGAGAGAAATATTTTCCATTTCGCTTATCTGTTACCCTATCAATCTTGAATACAATAGATAAATGTCACAACGACGAACCGCTATTTCGGTCAAAGAACATATTCATCACTAGATTTCACTAAGTAAATTAATTTAAAATATAAAACATTTTGTTTTTCTTTTGTTTTTTCATCCACTGCAGATTACGCGCGTTTAACGTTTTAATTAACGTTACGCACTTATTTGTTAGAATAAATTTTTTTATAAGTATACTAATTAGATATATAAGAACTAACATGAGAAGATGTTATCGTTTAAATTATACGACAAGCATCTTCTTGCCATTACAACGAATCCCTATGTGTTTTGCGGCAACACGGCATTTGCATACGGGGTTGTGCGCCCCGTAACGAGTACGCCCTTCGTTCTAATAATGTGTTGTGTGCTGATTTATCTCGAATAGAAACAGACCGTTTCTACATTGCTTTTCATTATCTCGAATGTAACTGTAATTATTCTGGTTTGCAGCGCGCGGATATCGGCAGAGATGTTGATCAAGACCTCAATGCGCGTTTCTCTCTCTCCTTAGTATCAACTACAGAACTGTTTCACGTCTCTCGAGAATGTCGTATATCTTTGTTCACGTTGTGTGCACTATATGAATAGAAGATAGAATTAATGTCGAGAATGATATTTATTACTTTGTCAGCAATGAGTCTTTCTCTCTGTTTCTTGTTTAGGGAATCAATTAATGTTGTTTTTCACAGTTTAATTAATATTTTAATAACTTGTCAGCGCTTTTATCATCTTGTCATCGGCAAAAATATACGAGTTAACATTCTCTATCTCGTACAGAAATATTCTATAGAACACTATTTTCTATAGAATAGAGAAACGCGTAAGGTTTCCATCGGATTCTTATCTCCGATTTGCATAAATTTCTCAGGCAATCAAGGTCGTATAAATTTCCTACCAACGTCCCACGAGTAATTCAGGCAGTTCGTTTTCTTACCCTTTTCACGCCTCGGCGACGTCGGCGTAAGTCCAACTTTCGGAAGGAACAAAAAACGAAGAAATGACGCTATTAGTGACACCGGGAGGAAAATAGATAGAAAACG
>NW_018025145.1:2319-3906 GCF_002006095.1 Pseudomyrmex gracilis
TGAAAGACATACCGGTCGGTCGATGAGAACCGAGAGACGGAGGAACCACGCTCGAGAGAACGCCTGTTCTGACCCTAGACGCGCGACTTTACGTGTCGTTGACTGCGCCCGAATATACAGGAAGCCTGCACGTGGGAACCTCGCGCGATACACGTCGCCTTTGCTTAAGGAGGCCTGTTGCCTCGAAACAATTACCGCTCCCACAGCTTTGTATGGTATCGCACATCGCGCCGGTAATAAAACTCGAAGGAGTNAAAGAGTGTATACAAGCCCGAACACACACAGAGTTGGATTTTTTTTATTTTTTTTTATTTTTTTTTTTTATATATTTTTTTTTTTCAGTCTTAACGCGCGTTATGTACGTACGTAGGTCCGTGAAACCATGAGTGATTTTCATGCACTTTATAGCCGAGAAAACTGATTCGGATCCAAGAACAATAAATCTCGAATTAAAAACTGCAATATTCAGCGATCTGTAAATCAACTTGCTTTTTAACTCTGTCTTGAAAAATAAAAGTTTAAGAAATTTGCGCGCAAAAGAGAGAAAGAGTAGAGATCAGAAGAAGAGAGTGCGCGCATTTTTCACGTTTAACTGAATAATGCTGCATTTATTGGATCGTTAAACTTGCCTGTTGGAAGTATCAAAAGAAAACTTGTCGGTTCGCTCAAGGAGATGCGAAAGATCGTAAAACGCGAATAAGTTTACTTTTATTCGTTTAGTTATCGTATTTCATTAAATTAGCTGCAAATGGTAAAACGCGATTTACAAAACCGTTTTTGCAGACTCGAAGCGCTTTTTCACGAGCTTCTGTTACAGAGTTCGATTTTGTCTTGCTTCTCGAAAAGATCCGCATTCACATCTCCTGAAAAGACGGGAAAGCAAATCCGAAAGTAGTTTCTCTCCCGGGAATAAATGTTTAGTATGTATTTCTAATATTTACTCGAAGAATTTGGAATTAATGAGATGTGGTATTCTTCTCAGGAACTTTTTTCTCAGCTNATTCCCGCGGCTCCGAACTCGTAAATTAAATTAAAGTAAAAAGTTTCGCACTTGAGGCTTTCTCTCAAGTGGTTCTTCGGCGTGTGTATTGCCGCAAAAACTATCCCCTTTGTTGTTTGTAGTAATGTATTTCCACCGAGAGGAATGATCTCGCGGAATTTTATGAGCAGACGTTTGCGATTTGATACGATAAACGATGCATTTCCGCTCGCGTCAAGTATTGCTTTATTTGAAATATTACGGTACGCGGAAANAAATAGAAATATCCAATTAAAGCTTTGTATTCCTCTAATGGGGCAAATAAAATGGTCTCAAGCGATTGGGAAAAATAATAATAGAGAAGTAAAAAACTAAAATAAAAACAAAAAAGCGGATATCAGCAACTCTCTCGCGCGAACGTTTATAACGTGTATTTTCTTATATTATATTTACACTCGGTTGTGTACATAGATATATTCATCTTATTCTGAGGAGATTTTCCAGTTTCATCTTTATGTTTGCTTGTGGCAATTCAATAAGCTTGTTCAAATAAGGAAAACAGATTTAAACAAAATATTTAACTGTAATATCTATAATATCGCAAGATT
>NW_018025146.1:0-1498 GCF_002006095.1 Pseudomyrmex gracilis
GTAATCAACCACACTGCAGATAGACAGAAAGAAATAAACAATTTATTATAACGCCGCGGAATAAGGGAGAACTTAGCGAAAATAACAAAAAAAATACAAAATAAAGTTCACCAATAAGATACGGCGAAATCGCTTTGTCGCGGCGGCAGTAATTACAAAAAAATGTAAAATAAAAGAAAATAGAAAATAGAAAAGTACAGGGACGATTAACAAAACACNTTTAACAGACGCGTGATGTATCGCAGGACCAATTTNGTATATCGACTCGTGATATCGAGAACGCTACGCCGTCGCGCTGACTTCACATACGCTATACACTACTAGGCGGTATAATAGACAGGGAAACAAGCGTGTTACTCAAAGCCTACCTGAAGCTGGAAACGGTGGAATTAATTAATCTAGCCAAATCGTGCACATACCACTAGGCGGGCCGCTAGGTGTAATATCTACTCCGCGGGACTTACTTGATTTCGCAGGGGCTGGTCAGGCTTACGCCAGGCACAGCGCAAAGCTCTCGCCGAATTCCCGTCCCCGGTCACAGTGTACTTAAGCAATCAAATATAATGCGGCATGCACGTGCCAATGAGAACACCTNAGCAAAGCGCTCACGAAGTCGGAAGAGCTTGTTCCCCAGAACGAGAGCTAAGCGCTCCTCGATCCGAGAGATCCCCTAGTACGGTACGATAGATCTCTTTNATTCGATACAATAACGGTACGAAATTCTTTTAGTATAGCTCTTCCGAATCGCTCACCCTTNGCTCTTGGCAGGTCACTCGGGAAATCCACACCAAAATGCCGTAGAGAATGTAATAGCGGTACGATAGAGTAGCGTGAAAGATTAATACAGCAGCAGATGAAAAATAAGCAGTNATTAGTCTGCAGGATGCGACACGTTACGATAGCGTAATTTAATTTCAGAAAACAATACTCGATACGGTAGTCGATACGATGATCAGTACGATACCCGGTACAGAGTATAGCGGTCGCGAAACAATACACTAGACAAACACTAGTACACGCGAAACACAACGAAAGAACNAAAATTGCTGCTTGGCGTTGTACTGGTACTCCAGGGCTTGTACTACTCAATAGAGTAGTTACGCGACACGCACTTAGGCCTACGAATTAATACCACAAAGCCCCGTGGAATCCGATTCTAGCTGCTGCCGAAAACTCTAAACTATGGCGAAGGTTATGTCCTTGCCGGCACCTAAACGCGAAATTCAGCAACTAGCCTCGACACGAGACTCGAGTAACGTGGATTCGTGGCTTACAAATTGACAAGGACACCTCACCGTACGTCGTCGTCCTTTTCCATTCAGCACAATCTCCAAATTCTCAGTTCAACAGTCGATCGTCGGGACTGCCGTTAGTGCGTCCGTCCTGTTCGAGAGGCTGCGACCAAGAGAGCGAGGATCGAGATCGATTCGGGGTCGATGCGTTTGAGCGCGCTAGGATCGCGTAGGGTAGATCGCGGCGACCAATCAGGTCGCGAGGG
>NW_018025146.1:2318-4010 GCF_002006095.1 Pseudomyrmex gracilis
AGTCATGGAAAAGCATTTTTTGTTGTCATATTGTCATAGGCTACAAGCGCGTAACGAAACATTGCTTCCTAGCCTCAGTGTCTTGCTCGCGTAGCGGGCTTGGTGGAAGCGAGGCAAAACATAGTATGTCTGCGCTCTTTCACGAGCCGAACAGACGAGTGTGACGTCACGCACACGGACGGTGGTTCTCGCTGTGTGCGTGCCCCCACCATCTCGGTGCTCTTGGTGCTAGCCTGCAAGATCTTACATCACTGGCCACATACTGTACGTGACCGGCAGATAGAGAGGAGCGAGAAAGAGAGAAGATAGAGACAAATAGCGATANAGGGGCGTAAGGGCCTNATAGGCGCGAGGCGCGAGGCAATGATGTCGACGACGGACTGGAAAACAGGGGATAGCGGTACTCCGACTTCACAAAAACTGGAGCGGGGCTCCCAGTAGAGTTGTCAGCCCCGTGATGCGGGAGGATGGGCCCGAGGAAGCTCATTTACAGCAGAAATCAAGCGGAGAGGGCTGACGCGGCCAGNAAAAGGCCCGCGTTAACACATCGCCGATACGCACGTGGCCGCCGTCAATCATAGCGCCGCGAAACGCAAAGTATGAGTGGCTAATTGCCTGGCCNAGAAACTACATGCGGCGTCAATAGCAACTTCAGGAACGACCGAGATCATTGTTGCGCGTACCGTCAACCCCGCGAGTTCACCGTCTCTCACGCAAGTCATGATGCCGGGGGTAAGGCTGTGTGCCGGACAACATCCGAGGAAGACCGGCTAAAACAATGTCAAAAAGGCGAGCAGAATGGTTATCGGTTTGTGAAAAGTCGCCGGCAGACGTAAGTGTGGTTGGTTCTCTTCTGCACTTTTNGCGATTTATATTGTTTGTGAATCGAATCTCGACGGGCTACTCCGCGAGTTCGATGTCGCACGGTATAATGCCGAAAATATACTGTATTGTGGTTTGTGTTCGTACAGAATCCGAATGATTATTTTTATTCGCCGCTGCTCTCGTCCCGATCAGTCGCGGTCGCAACAATCCGGGCTTATCTGGCTCGTCATTCGTGTATGTCGTGTTTTCACTTTTTTTGTTGTTTTGGTCAATCTCGTGCGTTCGTTCGAGTCACTTAGCGCGTATAATTCTGAAATATTTAATGGCATATCTCTGTATTCTTCTGAATATCGACTAAGGAATTGTAAATCTTGCCGAAAATTAAGAATTGACATATGTAATATTTTTACCGCGCTTTTTTTACCGTATGTAATGTTTTTTTTGTTTATTTTTTTTTGTTTGTGCTGCCGATATCCGGCTTTTCTAATAAAATATTGTCATTAAATTTATNTTTTTTTCTTATCATTAAATGAGCAAGTTTCTCTGTCCTTATTTGANAAACATCGCCTCCTGAGCCCACGCCTCTCCGTTATCGTTATTAACTGAACTGCCGAGTGACCTTGCCGTCCAAAATATTTATCCGGATTCTTGCTGCTAATTAAGATTTTTGAATTGGCGTGTAAACGCACGCCTGGCGCCCAACTACCAACTTTGGTTAGTAAAGAACATTAGTTTTTTTTGGAAAAGACGTGCCGAAGTTGTGCGGCGCCTCCGCTACAACATCCAAAAACGAGGTGCCCGTCACAATACATGTATATGTGCTGTATACATTATGTCAATAAAAGTGGCATAAAATTTACGCTAATT
>NW_018025147.1:0-1053 GCF_002006095.1 Pseudomyrmex gracilis
TTTACCGATTATTGTAACATTAAAACGAAAAAGAAAACATGAAATTAAACTGGATACGCTAATACTTAAACAGACAAACGTCTCTGTCCACAAATGTGACANGTCTCTATTTCTTTCCGTTGCAAAGTAAATTGAAGAAATCTAAGATTCTAGATATTTTATTACAAATAAGTCGCCAACGGCAAGAGATAGAAAAAGGAGCTCAAAGGCAGTAATCGCGTTATGGTGTTACTTTTCTAACGCAGTATGTTATTCGTCTCTATCTCTTACCGTTGCAAAAAAAGATGAAGAAATCTAACATTCTAGATATTTTCCTACAAATAAGTCGCAACAGGGAAGAGATAGGAAAAGGAGCTTACGTACAGGAGATACGTTATGTTGTCATTTTTCAAACGCAGTATGTTGTTCGTTTCTATCTCATACCGTTGCAAAGAAAATTGAAGAAAACTAAGATTCTAGATATTTTCCTACGAAGAATTTGCGAACGGGAAGAGATAAGAAAAGGAGCTGAAGTACAGTAGATGCGTTATGTTGTCACTTTTGCAACGCAGTATGTTATACGTCTCTATCTCTTACCGTTGCATAAAACATTTAAGAAATTTAAGATTCTAAATGTTTTACTACGAATAAGACGCGAACGGCAAGAGATAGAAAAATGTGCTCAAGTGCAGTAGTCGCGATATGTTGTTACGTCCGAGTGTTCAAGGTCACAGTTCGACAAAACCGTTTATTCTTGTCAAACGTACGTTCTCCCTTTATGGTCAGCCGTCTTGGCTTTACCGAAGCGGAGAATGAGGATTTCGATCGGGAATTGATGACTAGACTGATTATTACCGATTGGTACCTTACTCCTCACTGTTATTGACCGACAATTATCGACTGTCGCGTGGTTACCGACAGTTATCGACTGTCGTGTTGTTACCGACGGTTATCGACTGCCGTGTGTATACCAACAGTTACCGGCAGCCGTGTGGTTACCGACAGTTATCGACTGCCGTGTATTTACCGACAGTTACCGACTGCCGTGTGGTTACCGACCACTGGTTTATTACA
>NW_018025147.1:7013-8585 GCF_002006095.1 Pseudomyrmex gracilis
GGTTCCCGCGGTCGCGAGGCGTGCCTTATCTCCGCGCGTGCCTTATCTCTGTTCGCTCGCTCAGGCCAGCGCCCGCAGTCTTTACGCGCAAGTTTTGTTCTGAGAAAAGAATATTCAAGAATATTGAGAAATTTAAAAGACACTACTACGAAATTATTACTAATACTATTAACACAAAAAGAATTATTAGTAGAATATTATAACTAGCTAGTATACTTACATCGTTATAAATCTGACGTAACGTTTTCTATGCGCAAACATTGATATAATGAAATATATATAACAATAAATCATACATACTAATCGGTACTGATTCCTTACCTACTGCGCATTTACAATTTTTTTTAATAGCAATACTTTGCTATGACAACGGTATATTACCAGCCATGATACATTACCGACCATGGTATCTTACCGACCATAGTATCTTACCGACCATGGTACAATACCGACCATGGTATTTTACCGACCATGGTACAGTACCGGCCATGGTATTTTACCGACCATGGTGCATTACCGACCATGGTATTTTCCCGACCATGGTATTGTAACGACCATGGTACATTACCGAACATGGTATTTTCCTGACCATGGTACATTACCGACCATGGTATTTTACCGACCATGGTACATTACCGACCATGGTATTTTATTGACAACGGTATATTCAACGCTGGTGATTTACCGGTTTCTGTAAAAGAAAAACGAAAAAGAAAAAATAAAATTAAACTAGATACGCTGATACGTAAACAGACAAACGTCTCTGTCCACGATGTGACCATGTTGTCACTTTTCCAACGCAATATGTTATTTGTCTCTATCTTTTACCATTGCGAAAAAACCTGAAGAAATCTAAGATTCTAGCTATTTTACGACGAATACGTCGCGAACGGAAAAAGATAGAAAAAGGAGATCACGTACAGTAGATACGGTATGTTGTCAATTTTCGAACGTAGTATGTTATATGTTTCTATCTCTTACCGTTGCGATGACAATTGAAGAACTCTAAGATTCTAGATATTTTACTTTGAATAAGTCGCGAACCGAACGAGATAGGAAAAGGAGCTCACGTACAGTAGATACGGTATGTTGTCCCTTTTCGAACGTAGTATGTTATTCATTTCTATCTCTTACCGTTGCGAAGACAATTGAAGAAATCTAAGATTCTAGATATTTTACTTCGAATAAGTCGCGAACAGAAAGAAATAGGAAAAGGAGATCACGTACAGTAGATACTGTATGTTGTCACTTTTCGAACGCAGTATGTTATACGTTTCTATCTCTTACCGTTGCGAAGGCAATTAAAGAATTCTAAGATTCTAGATATTTTCCTTCGAATAAGTCGCGAACGGAAAGACTTCGGAAAAGGAGCTCACGTACAGTAGATACAGTATGTTGTCACTTTTTGAACGCAGTGTGGTATACGATTCTATCTCTTACCATTGCGAAGACAATTGAAGAAATCTAAAATTCTAGATATTTTACTTCGAATAAGTCGCGAACGGAATGAGATAGGAAAAGGAGATCACGTACAGTAGATACGGTATGTTGTCACTATTCGAACGCAGTATG
>NW_018025147.1:13255-14886 GCF_002006095.1 Pseudomyrmex gracilis
ATTTTACCGACTATGGTGCATTACCGACCATGGTATTTTCCCGACCATGGTATTTTAACGACCATGGTACATTACCGACCATGGTATTTTCCTGACCATGGTACATTACCGACCATGATATTTTACCGACCATGGTACATTACCGACCATGGTATTTTATTGACAACGGTATATTCAAAACTGGTGATTTACCGGTTTCTGTAAAAGAAAAACGAAAAAGAAAAAATGAAATTAAACTAGATACGCTGATACGTAAACAGACAAACGTCTCTGTCCACGGATGTGACAATGTTGTCACTTTTCCAACGCAATATGTTATTTGTCTCTATCTCTTACCATTGCGAAAAAACCTGAAGAAATCTAAGATTCTAGCTATTTTACGACGAATACGTCGCGAACGGGAACAGATAAAAAGAAAGCTCAAGTACAGTAGATACGGTATGTTGTCATTTTTTTAACGCACTATGTTATTCGTCTCTATCTCTTACCGTTGCGAAAAAAATTTAAGACCTTTAAGATTCTAGATATTTTACTACGAATAAGTCGCGAACGGGAAGAAATAAGAAAAAAAGCTCAAGTACAGTAGATACGTTATGTTCTCACTTTTCAAACGCAATAGTTATTTGTCTCTATCTCTTACCGTTGCGAAGAAAAGTTACCAAATCTTCGATTCTAGATATTTTACTAAGGATACGTCGCGAACGGCTAAAGATAGAAAAAAAACCTCAAGTGCAGCAGTCGCGCTATGTTGTCACTTTTCCAACGCAGTATGTTATACGTCTCTATCTCTTACTGTTGCAAAGAAAATTTAAGAAATCTAAGATTCTAGAGATTTTACTACGAATAAGTCGCACACGGCAAGAGATAGAAAAAAGAACTCAAGTGCAGTAGTCGCAATATGTTGTCACTTTTCCAACACAGTATGTTATACGTCTCAATCTCTTACCGTTGCGAAGACAATTGAAGAAATTTAAGATTCTAGATATTTACCTACAAATAAGTCGCCAACGGGAAGAGATAGAAAAAGTAGCTCAAGTACAGTTGATACGTTATGTTGTCACTTTTCCAACGCAGTATGCTATTTGTCTCTATCTCTTACCGTTGCAAAGAAAATTTAAGAAATCTAAGATTCTAGGTATTTTACTACGAATAAGTCGCGAACGGCAAGAAATAGAAAAAGGAGCTCAAGTGCAGTAATCGCGTTAAGTTGTCACTTTTCCACCGCAATGTGTTATTTGTCTCTATCTCTTATCGTTACGAAAACAATTGAAGAAATCTAAGATTCTAGATATTTTACTACGAATAAGTCGCGAACGGGAAGAGATAGGAAAAAAAGCTCAAGTACAGTAGATACGTTATGTTGTCACTTTTCCAACGCAGTAGTTATTTGTCTCTATCTCTTACCGTTGCGAGGAAAAATTACCAAATCTTCGATTCTAGATATTTTACTAAGAATAAGTCGCGAACGGCAAGAGATAGACAAAGGAGCTCAAGTGCAGTAGTCGCGTTATGTTGTCACTTTTCCACCGAAATGTGTTATTTGTCTCTATCTCTTACCATTGCGAAAAAAACTGAAGAAATCTAAGATTCTAGCTATTTAGCGACGAATAAGTCGCGAACGAGAACAGATA
>NW_018025148.1:0-3983 GCF_002006095.1 Pseudomyrmex gracilis
GAGGAGCTGGGCGGGCCCCTCTTTTCAACCAATGCGCGGGTGTCCTTCCGCGGTAACATCGGCCCCGGGGGACTTAGTTTCTCCCCGAGTGGATACTGGACTGTAAATGGGGCAGTGGGCGTTGGGAATCGCATCTCCTTGTTAGCCCACTGCCCTAGGAAGGGATAACAAAAAGTGAAAGAGGCGGGAAACTCCATACCCAGTGAGTCACCGGCCTCACCGAGCTAGTGGACTCCGCAAATACTGCCGCAATGAATGTTTCATTGCGGCGGAGAGGAAAGTTCTCCCTTCCTTATCGACTCGGTTTCCTCTTACCGCCCCTGGTAAGGAGGAACTGGGCGAGCAGAGACGACAAGTGTTGGAGAAGCCGGGTCCTTCGTTAGCCCATCGCCCCTGCAGGATGCACAACACGCTTTGCGCATAGTGATCCCTACTGAGGGATCGTTTACTGAGGAGAGGTGACGTTTTTCTTGCATGTGCGCGCGCACACGTGGCCACCGAGCGAGCCGCGACGAGCTGGAATCAGAAGGTTTCCAGCCCGTCTCTGCACGCGGCCGCGAGAAGTCCCGATATCTATCCTTGTCTGAGCATTTCTGATTGGAGCTTCAAATATTTTTAGTTCGAGGTAAGGTAGTATAAGGTTAGAAAAAGGCAGGCTGGTGACAATTCTCTATCTCTATCGTCACGTTTCTTCCCATTTGAGTGAGCATTCCAGTATAGTATATAGTTCAGTGTTTCAAGCTTAAACATTCCTTTTAACGACCAAATACTATTACTCAAATTTGTTATTTTTTCTTGTCTATTTCTTTTTAAAACGGTATGTATAAGTGTGTCAAAAAAATTGTAAAAACTGTTTTAAATACGAATTTGTTTGGAAAGACATACAATTTTGTACCAATCGATTCCTCTGACCAATGCAACAATTTAAAGACAAAAGTTTTCTTCTCGTTTTTCACAGTCTATCTTTAATAGCCGCCATTTTGTAAACTATTGTTTGTAAATTTAATTTTTTGAGTGTTAAGAGGAATGTTTAAGCTTAAATTTGAACTTTTATTTATCTTGATGAGAGATAACAAAGATTTGTTGCGGAATTATTTGTTATTGAAAAATGTTAAAAAGTTGTGCTAAAGGTAGGTGGCCCGTTTTTTTGCAGGTGAATGTATTTTCTATCTGATTTTGTCACATTTATTTTACTTATGATCTTGGAATGTTTTTACAATTTATTTCATATTTAATCTTGTAGAATGTGTGTGTGTGTGTGACTTGTAGGTCATTCGCAATTTTATATAAACACTTTTATATAAACAGAAGCATTGAAATCTCATAGTTAAACTTATCCGGTTNCGGCATAAGTTAAAAGTTATTGCATTCATAAACACGGTTTTAGTCGTTCCGATTTAATCAATGCGCGCATAAACTGCATAAACGCATCAAACGCATCAACTGCCTCAAGTCAGAGTAGAAGCAGTCAATGCGCTGAGAGGAATGTCGAGAATTCAGTACGGTTAGTACAATCTAGGGAATTCTCAGCTCTATCAAAGCGCTTTCAATATGCGCATTGTTTAAATCAAAACGACTTTCTATGCAGTCNATGCACTTCATGCGTAACTCGGAACGCAGCCTAAGTAAACGGTGCGCATTAGAACGGTGTATAATTGGACGGTGTGCATCTTTCTGTGTACAAACAAACGGTGCGCAAATGAACGGTGTCTATTTGAATTGTGGCCGAGTGCACCGCTCTCACATTCCGGTGGCCTTAAATCAGTAAATTTTGAAAATTCTATTTGCAGTTCTGGGTTTTTCTGCTTAAAAACCATGTAGATCTTTTTTACATTTCCTAACACTAATGTTTTCTGTTTTGTCATTTTNTTACCGTCTTTATAAACACTTTTGTATTTTTTTTTCATGGCTGCTCACGGCTTATATCCGGCTCACAATAGAATGCTTTTACTTTTTTTCCTGTTTCCTTTGGAATAATTTTGCCAAACTTAGGATTTGAAGTGCAAAAACTTTCCTTCTCGGACAAAAATTGTTTCACTTTTCTAGCTAGTTACTCCGTAACCTGAAACACTCGTTGGATTTTTGCAACGCCTCAAGACTTTGGTAACACTGACAGAATGAGCACTTTTTTACTGCCAGTGCTTGCATCTTCTAATTTTTCTTTAAGCTGTTGTAGCATTTCTTTCTCAGCGTTTTTGTACCATGTCCTGATATTTTTCTCACATTCTGAAGGGATATCTTTTGCAATTTTTCTCCCGTAGCATTCTCTAAAGATTGACAAAAACTACCGACATAACTTTTTTCACCTTTACTTCTAGGTACTTTTTAGAGCAATACAGCTTTTTCAGCATTATTGGAAATTCTTCCAAAGCTTCTAAAGTGGCATTAATTAATTCAAACTTTGCTTTCTTAAGAGAGTAAACACTACTGCTGCTTTCTGTTACTTCTTCGGATGTAATTGATGAAGAGTTTTGGCTGAGCTTGTCGTGCGTTGATCGAGATGCAGTGTTTGATAAAATCACTTGCGCACTGTCGGGAATTCCAAAAACATTTTGCGAAGCTGTNNTCTCAAATTCTTTATAAATATGAACCAAGCACTAGATGCAGAGCTTCTGCCCTTTGATCACTCCAGGTATCACACCACAGCAATCGTACAGCACTGACAGTGCGTAGATTTGCTTTTTGGACATTCCTATGCAAGTTCAGAGAATTACACCAACGCTTTCGTCGAGTTGTATACAATCCACGGTAATTTTTGTCGTGCAGCAAACACACTGATTTGATATGATTCACACCACTTCTTACTTCGAGCAAATGCACGTTTCTTGTAGGAAAGTCACTCGTGAATCTCAGATCATGTATAGAAGAACACTTTTTATTTAGAGCGTGACCAATCGAACATCTTGCCGCCATGATGCATCACCGACGAAAAAGAAAGAATTGTTGAGCTGCTCGAGATTTCGAAGAATTGGTGAAGAATTGGTTTGATAAAAACGAACGTTTCTAGACAGGGGAAAACACGAACAGTTTGCGAGGAACTACTGTATTTTGTAATACGGCTGACGCCATACTGATTCACACAGGCACACTGTTCTCTCTGCTTTCTTGAATGCATCACTTTTTTTCCTTCTTCTCCCATCAGTGGTTTTTCCAACCGTCGAAAAACCATGAGATTAAAGCAAGAACAGTGTTCTAATAATCTACGTCTATGAATTACATAATTATCAGCAAGCAACTAAGTATAGCCGGCGGCCATCTACTCACTAAACACGCGGTGCAGAGTCCGGTGCGCACGGCATTCTTCAAAACTTACAATGTTGTTGCTTATTTGGGAAATTACTCTGATAAAACTTTTTTAGTGTATTGGGATATGATATAAGTGCAATTTATCAAAATTCATTCAAAATGGAGTAGGTACGTACTATGAGAAATTTGTGTTCAAAATTTTTAAATTACCAAATTTTGTTAAAAATTTACAATTCAAAAATTTTTTGTATCTGAAGCTCATAGACAGCTCTATTACAAGCAAAATGAGACTTTGCGGAGATTTATAGCTTAATTAAGAGCGATTTTATGCATTAAAATTCAAAAGTCAAAATCGAAAAAGCTTAATTTTTTATACCGCTGTAACTTTTGAACCAGTCGGAATTTTTAAAAACAACTTTGCACACAACATAAAGTACATAAACACAACCAAAATACAAAGTTTTGTTTAAATCCAAAAATACAAAAACACCAGACCGGTGATGTGACATAGAATGACCCATTTACAAAAAATCAAGAGGCACGGTAGTGCTTCGCGTCAAGTATATGCGCAAACGAAGTGTGCGCGCATTGCGCGAGGTACTCCGTGCCTCTTATACGCGAGATTTAGCCGAGAGCCTTTTCAAGATTTTCCGATCTCAACAACGGCTAAACCGATCGAGTTCGGCCTAGACTCGATCGAAAGATGAGATCGAGCACGAAAAAAAATATTTCGCAAA
>NW_018025149.1:0-4050 GCF_002006095.1 Pseudomyrmex gracilis
TGTTATACTGTGTCGTTTGTGTTCAAATGGCTGGCGCCTGTGATTGTAGAAGGCATTAGGTGGCGACACCTTTAGTTTTCATGTAATAAGATATAGATACTTTGTTTTTTAGTTAGTTCTTTTCCTATTCTTTATGTTAAACATATCAACAGATGTACTGTTTCAATAAACAATTATCAACATATATTTGTCGTCCCTGCCAAATATAACAGAAACCGTCGTAAGAAACTACAATGGCATGGCCGCTCTCAGGTTTCTCTCTGATAATACTTTTTATTTTACTTATCTCTCTCACACTTAACCTATGCAAGCTCCTTTCCGAAACCGAACCTACATAACTACTTATTTTTCTGCCTGCTGCACTTGCTACACTTGCTACACTTTTCCCGCACAGTTCCTCTCTTTCTATTAGCCAGCATCTCTCTCTTCGTCTCTTTCCTTCATCTCTTTAGTTACTTTACCTATTTCTTCCATCTTTTCTTCCAGTATTCTTATCCTGATTTCCCATATCTGCTCCTTCTTTTTCCACTCTTCCATGAATTCTCTATATCTCTTCTTTTCTAAATCTAATTCCATCTTTAGCTTCTCTACACTCTTTCGCCCCCCTCACCTCGCCTCCCTCTTGTCACTATTTTCGTAATTGTAACTTTTTTCTTCTCGGTCTTACTATTTGTCTCCTTTTCTTCTGTCGTAAAATCTAACTATTTTTTATTCTTTTCTTTGTCTTTCCTATATTTTGTCACTCTTCCCACCTTTTTTACCTCCGTACCTTTTGCCGCCATAACCTCCTACTTGCCTATTTTGTTTTCTCAATATCCTCTGCAGCTTGCTTTCGTCTTACCTGCCTTTATTCTCTCTCCTGCTTCGTCTTCTACGCCGCTTTTAGTAGTTTTTTTCTGCTTTCCAACGCCTATTCTACCAAAATCTCGCTCAAATATTACCAGCTCAAAATCTCGCATGCACTCTCTCAAGCGCCACCTAACCAAGTTTATGTTGTGCATTAAATAATTATACACTTATGAGTTTTGAAACGTTTTGACTTTATTTTAAGTCCTTATCGATCGAATCTATTAACATAATATTGTTACAACAATTATCTTACATTGGAATTGCCATGTTACATATCAAATTATAATCTTTAAGAAAAGCAAAAACCAAATAGCCGCAGATCCAAGATGGAAGTGGAAATAAATTGCAACAGCAGTCAGTGTAAGTTAAGTGGACGTTTCGATCCTTTTATTGTGGATCATTCTCAACACTGTTTAAATTGAAAAAACAAATTTAGATACAAGATTGCACAAGAATATAGTGATTATTCGCATGACAATTAAATATGACCTTACAATAAATTAAAGTTGATTTAAGATTAAAATTTAAAATGTAAAATAAAGTAAAAATAAAAAAAAATCAAATTATAATATCATACCTTAATTAAATGAACATAATGTCTTTGAATAAGTAAAATAAATATAATCTGTCAACCATCAACAAAGAAAAGCTTGAATCGAGTATCGCGTACAGGACGTGCTTGTGTAAGGCTTAGCTCGAGTCAGGATAGGCGAGCAAGGCCGTTCTTCGACCGGTAGCTAGGAGAGGGGTGATAAGGGTCGTTTTCTTCGTCAGAATCGGTCGTTCCAACTCGTTTATTGACTAATGTCACTCTACAACACGCCAATATTGTAATCTTAAATCGTAAGGCCGATCCGCGTTCGCTTTTTTAATCTTCCTTTCCGCGACGTCGTCGTCGTCGACTCTCTTCTTGTCTCAAGCCTCGAACCCCTGTTTTCCGCGGCGTGCAACCCGCGCGCGCCAATCCTAAGGCCCGGTTTACACCACTTGGCGGCGCTCGTGTCGTGGCGCCGGCCAATGAGCGACGAGTAGGCCGTCTCGTGCTACGAAGCGTGAAACAACTAAGGCGAAGGCCTAAGGCCAGGTTTACACTTGTACTAGCTTGGAATCGATATTAAATCCAAGAGCAAACTATTAAAATAAACAAGCGACACGAAGCCCTCTACATTTTAAATTAAACTTTGTCAAGTACAGGGATGTATGTATTGCGTAAAGCTTCAGTGTCCCTCATCAAATTCAAGCCTTTTTCCTGTTTTTTACTGAATAATATTTCTGAAGTTTGCCGTTTATAAAAATTCTGTTCAGTGTCTAATATCTTAACTGACCCCCAATAAAAACTATGTCCAGTTTCAATACTATGTTTTGCAACTACATGTATCTATTTGTCCGGTCTTAACATAATTCATGTGTTCTTTTATTCAAGTTGTTAATTGACGTTTAGTTTGGCCAACATAGGTTGATTCACAGTGTTGACAAAAAAAATTGAAATACGATATGTTACGTCCTGGCCCCTGGAAACGGTCGGGCATGAACGGAGCGTAACACTTGTCGAATTTTCTTTATCTCTTGACACGCACACTTAGAGAAACGGTCGTGTGTGTGTGTCCAAGAGTCGAGCGATCTATCGGGTCCGGCGGACGGTCAACTGTCGTGTGCCGCTCTTACTCCGTCGCTCTTTGGACTTCGCTCGTGTGTCTCTGTTTAAGGCCTGAGATGCAAATCTCAATTGCCTGGGACGAGACTGTGCGATCTGTTTAGAGATCCGGGATGGTGGGCAAGAGGTCAATTAAAAATGTTTAGACAATATTTATAATCGAATATATATATTTGCTTGTCATGATTTTATGTGTAGTTATTTATTTACAATTGACATAGTTTCAGATGATTCAGATTAACATAGTTTACACTTTTTTAATTTGTGAGTATGTGTGTGCTGCGAACTCAGTCCAGTTCAACCTCTATTATTTCCGTGATTTTACAGGTAGCCGGGGGGGAAGAATTTATAAAAATCTCTTACAGGGATTAACCTGTGTTCTGAAAGGAGGGGGAATTTAACAGTGAGGAGTGCATCTGGAGGGTAGGTGGAAATTATCCGATGGAGTTCGGGGGGATCAAGGTTCTCAGGATCGACTATATACGCGGTGGAGGTAGGGGTGGTAATTTTGTAGGCAGAGGCGAGCGCTAGGAGATAGAGAGGACGGGGGAAGGTGCGTGGACGAGAGGGGTCGGCGGGGCGCTCGCCTAAATATTCTGGTTCGGGCGAGGATGGCGGCGAAGGGCAGAGTAGAGAAGAGCGCGGGGCGACTGAGCTCACAAATCTGGTGGTGTGTCAGTGTTTTTCTTAGAACTGCTATTGCTCTGTTTATTTTCTAATGTCGGAGGAGGGGCGGTAACCGGCGGTGCCTCAGCTTGTTTCCGGGCCCGTTTGGCGGCCCTTCGGCGATATCCCCGGAGGGTGGCCCTGGATTTCCACCGTTTTTGGCAAGTGGTCGGGTCCACTTTGTAACGGTTCTATTTTTCGCTAGAAATATTTCCGTTCCTAAGTGAGTTTACTTGCTGCGGATTAGCTCGTCGGAACCAGGAAAAGAAACAGAGGTAGAAAAGAGCGAACTCGGTGGTTTATAATAACGAGTTAAATTTATTCAATGAAAACAAAAAGAAATAACAAATAAAAATAATATGTACAAGAGTAGAAATAATGAAAAGAATATGCTGCGGAATTTATCGCGCGTGAGTAAGTCACGTTTTCGGCCGGTTCGCTTAAGTCTGTGTACAAAAACTAAATTCCGGGCAGACGGCTGGTACTTTAAACGCGGAAGCCTCGGTCAAGGCCGTTCAGGAGCCTCGGCTAGATGTTTTGACGCGCGAGTGCCGCGGTATCGCTCGCAACGCGGGTTATCGCGAGAACCGTCTTTATTGCGGCGAAAGTCTCTTTTCTATAAAAGAGATCTACACGCTGCCGGGTCACCAACCGAGTTTTATCGGTTGCGAAGAAAATATTTACAATGCCGGAAAGTTACTTTTCGTCCGGAAAAGTAAACTTAGTCGTTCGGGCGATCTTGCGCCGCTAGGCTTTTCTTACTTTCGTGCTTCGCTGATTCCCTTGAAGCGGCTCCAACGGAAAGAGAGCCGGTTTTCCCGGCGGAGAATCGACAGATTCCCTGAGCGGAGCGGAAAAGAGAGCCGGTTTTCCCGGCGGAG
>NW_018025150.1:0-1260 GCF_002006095.1 Pseudomyrmex gracilis
ATATGTCCTTCTCCTTCTACCGCTCGAAGTTGGCCGAAGCGCCGAGCGCACACGTATACGGCTGTTCGCCTGTGTGCGTATCCCCTCCACCTGCTGCTGTATGCTGTAAGCGTCCTCGATCTGGCATCTTTGTTAACCGCCGCGCTTTGCGCGCTAACGGTGTTACCCATAGCGACATATAGGAGGAGCTAATATAACAGCATATACTATAACATATACATATTAAAATGTAATTGTGTGAAGCGCGTCGGGCTGTCCTACACGCGTAAGACAGCCCGATGCACGCTCATTCGCGGATCTTTGTTAATTAAAATCTCGGTAACTATTGCGAATCTAGCAAAATGGTATAGGACTTTTCACCTCAGTTTTATTCCTTCTACCTACCTACAAGAGATGTTAAACCAATTCTGGGACACCCTGTATATATGTATTGCGAGACTAACTCCAAGTGCTTCGGTGGCTTAACAGGGAAGGCGATGGCACGGCAAGCCGAAGATTCCAGGTTCGACTCCTGTCCGAGNAGTTTTTTTCGCAATATTTTAAGAAATTAGGTAGGGGAGTATTCGGGGTCTTTTATATGTGAGATGCAAATCTTGCATCCCGTATGAATTTAAGACTTGAATTTTCAATTAAAAAAAAATTACTTGTAAAACTTTACAAGTAATACTTGTTATAGATGTATACATATATAGATGCACGTACAAGTTCCCGCTCAACATCCTAAGAATGGCTTGTATCGGCCTTACAGTCGTAATTTATTATTTTAATTAGTACGTTAAATTAAATGATTAAATGGTTAAATCATTTGATTTTACAAATTAGGCGGTATTCTTATAGTTACATAAACTTGTCAAGTAAGTGATATTCTACGAAAAATTTTACTTACTTTAGTTGTTTTTTTGTCATGTTGGTTTTTGAAGAGTAAATTAATAAATATTTTATTTAAAACATGTTAAACTTTATTGTAATTCAAATCAAAGTTTAGGTTCGTTAAGATTTAGATGAGTTACATTGTTAAAATTAGAATTTAAAATGGATTAATAAATTTAATATTAGTTATGAAATAAGATTTAATGGTAAAAAAAATAGAATTCCTTTATATGAATATAATTAAAAATATGAATAAATTGGACGTCAGTTTTATTTTAAAGATAGAGAAGTCGTAACATTGTAATGGTACTGGAAAGTGTTGTTAAATTACATAATGTTTAATGTAAAAATTCTAGTTTAATAAAAAGTATTTTATTTACAATAAGATTA
>NW_018025150.1:2445-4035 GCF_002006095.1 Pseudomyrmex gracilis
AAAATTACATAAATAATTATCAAAAAAATTCATACTACATTACAAAAAAAACAAACTCATAGATAACATTAGTATTTATTTACGAAATGTATACATAATTAAATTCTAAATTTAATGCACTAACTCTGCCAAAATAATTTATTTAAACACAAACAAATTTACATACTTAAGTTCTTTCGTCCAAAATTAATTATTTTTAAAATAGATAATACCCGATCTAGCTCACGCCGATCTAAACTCAAATCATGTAAAATCGAACAAGTCAAACAGACCTATAAAGTATAATCCTTTTTATAATTTAAATTCTTACTTGAAAATTGAGGTCGCAATCACTTTTATTAACATGAACTAACTAAAAGGAATACGCTGTTATCTTTGAAGTAATTAATTTTTAAATAACTACTTATAATTTCTAAGTCACTAATCAATGTAATAAAAATTTAAAGTGTAATTAATTTAAAGATTATCTCAACCAAATAAATTTTTAATTTCTTGTAAACTTAAGAAATACAATAAAATTAAAAAAATTCTATATAATCTTCTTGTCCCATACTTAAATTTCAGCATTTTTACTAAAAATTTAATTTACAAAAAGATAAATAAATAAATCTTAAGTCTCATCACCTCATTTATCCTAACTTCTAATTAAAAGGTAATTCATTATGCTACCTTTACACAGTTAAATTACTGCGACGTTTAAAATAATATTAATGAGCAGAGCCACTCTTAAATTAGTATAATTAAAAGGATATGTTATCGACAAACATGTGAACTTAGAAATATAATGTGTACTGTACACATTACATTATTTTAATTTATTGACATCATTTCATTTATCTGTTAGTGATGTAGTGAACTAAAATATTTTTTGTACTGTGCTCATTATATTATTGTAATTTATTGACATCATTTTATTCTGTTAGTGATGTAGTGAACTCTAAAATGTTTTTTCTTATTTAAACTTTAATTTTTTTATACTGAAGAAGGTCCAAACTTGTGTGACCGGAACGTCTATTTATTCAATAAAGACAACTTTTTACACGACCAACCTGTATTTTACTGCTCGTATCGGCCTGTTGATTTATTTGACTATTTCACGAGCGATTGATTGATTCTTTCAAGAAAGTTTATAAATAAATTTAATTTTAAATACTTTCTGATACACAGAATACTAAAAAATAATTATATTTAAATTAATAATAACCAATTCCACTTACAATTATACAAACATTACATAATACAAAAAATTTAAGTATATTAAAATACAAAACAAAATGCTATTGAAGGTCCAAACTTACAATAATATAATGTGTACTGTACACATTACATTATTTTAATTTATTGACATCATTTCATTTATCTGTTAGTGATGTAGTGAACTAAAATGTTTTTTCTTATTTAAACTTTAATTTTTTTATAATAAAGAAGGTCCAAACTTGTGTGACCGAAACGTCTATTTATTAAATAAAGACAACTTTTTATACACGACTAACCTGTATTTTACTGCTCGTATCGGCCGTTTGATTTATTTGTCTTTCTTGAAAGAGTAAGAGCTATAAAGTTTATGGTAATGGTAATGGTTCATAATTA
>NW_018025151.1:0-1761 GCF_002006095.1 Pseudomyrmex gracilis
TTGGATAAGATACTTGTCGAAGAATTTCATATGGTATGCCCAACAAAAATTTCTCTTGGTGTCGGCACAAAATGGAAGAAAAACATTGGTGTGAATGTTCTTCCAGAAATCATCGATATAAGTTATGATGCATACATAGTTCTATTTTTAGACAATTTGAAATATCTTCTAATAAACGAGCAAATATTGTCGAATATTGAGAATCCTAAACATATGGATGGTCTATATCGTACTATATTGGATGGATCTCATTATCGTGAGAGCGATTTTTTCCGGCACCATAATAATTCGCTAGCCATAATATTTTATTATGATGATCTTGGTATAACTAATCCTCTTGGAGGATCATCTAAAATTCATAAAATGTCAATGTTTTATTGGACACTCGGAAATATACATCCGGAATTACGATCAAATCAGAATGCTTTTCAGTTATATGCCATTACAAAAACAGAACATCTATAAAAATCTGGTGCTTTAGACAAAATATTGGAACCATTTATGACAGACATCAGAAAGTTAGAATCAGAAGGCATAAATATTAATGTAAGAAATGAAATTAAAAATTTTAAAGGTTCTTTACTATTTTGTGCTTGCGATACTCCTGCAGCAGCATTATTAGGAGGTTTTAAAGAGTCTACGTCTGCTTATCGATTATGTCGTACATGTATGGTGACAATTGATGAATGGAAAGATAAATTTCGTGAAGAGGATTTTATTCCACGAAATAAAGTCAATCACAAGTTACATATTGAGGCAGTGACGGACTTAACAATAACAAAATCTGCCAGAAAATTTTGGCAGAAAATGTATGGTGTTAATACAAAACGTCCTTTGTTATCAAGTCCATACGTAGATGTTACTTCATGTTTACCTCAAGATGCTATGCATATCATAATTGAAGGACCTTTGGAAATTGTAATAAGACATTTTTTACGATATTGTATTCTTGACAAAAATTTATTTACTATTGATGATTTTAATAATACCGCTACGTTTGACTTTTAACATTTCAAAAACAATAAACCAGGTCTTATACAACGTGAGCATATAACAGAAAATGGTTGTTTACGGCAAAAAGCAGGACAAATGTTTTCACTTGCTCACACTTTGTTAATTTTAATTAATAAATGGATAAATAATTGTAATACAGAAAGACTTACACAGCATATTTATTGCTTCGTTCTTTTATTACAAATTTTGAACATTACTTTAGCATATGAGATTTATGAAAATTCAAGTACTTTATTGAGAATAATTGAAACTTTTTTAATTAATTTCAAGAGTTTATATCCTAATTGTTTGGTACCTAAATTTCATTTTTTAATACACATTCCGCAGCAGTAAAAAATATTTGGACCTGCTAGACAATCATAGTGTTTTCGTTATGAAGCTTGCCATGCCTATTTTAAATCTCTGGTACCAGTAGTAAAATCTTTTAAAAATATGGCATTAACACTGTCTTATCAGCATCAATCGCGTTTGTGTTCTAGACTAGCTGTTTATCCCGGTATGCCATCAAAAAGAGTTTTATACAAAAGTGATTATGTGACTCGAGAAGAAACTACATTAGTTTGCAATCTTCCATATGCAAAAATATTTTGTGGAACAATTAATGAAGCTCAATGGTTTACGTACGAATTAATGCGCTCATCTAAAATTATAATTAATGGTACAACATATTGCCCAAAAAGAATATTATTGTTAAAATCTGACGACAATGACTTACCGTTATTTGGAGAAATATATGACATGTTTGTT
>NW_018025151.1:2041-3854 GCF_002006095.1 Pseudomyrmex gracilis
TACAAGTCTAAATAAAATAATGTTATCTGCTGAATAATATTGTATTTTGATTTACTATCGCACAAAATTAATATAATTTCTAATAAAACTAATAAAATATTATAAATAATTACATATTTATATTTTAAATATAAAATTACAATGATATTTCAAAACTATATAATACTGTATTATAAAAAATCTAAACATTATACATATATTGAAAAAAATTTATTTAGAATTCAGTTGTATATGTATAATAGTTTTGATGTGTATTTTTTCTAAGTGTTTTAATTTTGAAACGTTTTTCTGTTCAAACGTGTAAATCGAGAAATATGTTTTATTTTAACATGTTTAAAACTTATATGTTTTATTTTATTACACATCTTAAATGAATACGCATTTTAACACACATTATCTCCATGAAATTATCATGTTACACACTTAAGTGTGTTTAAATAACACAGATAAACGTGTAATCTCAAAATTATACACAAAAAATGTGTTAAAGTAACACACATGGATTTGCAGTGCGCGTACGACTACTCGTCTGCACGGAAAGTTGCGTCGCGCGGGCGCGTGCAGCTCCTCTGCGAGCTCTCTCTTCTCGACGCTCATCTTGATTATAGCTGCTTGTCTNGCTGATTTTTACACGAGTTCCACGTATTGTGTGTTTTGCAAACGATGTACAACATGTCGCTCACATTTCGTTTTACAGAGACTCACTCAGTAACTTTTTTTTGTTTCTGTTTCCGTGCGCGAATTTTTTAACTGCACTAATCGATCGTTTCTTCGCAGAGTTTCAATCGCCTCTCCCTTCTTTGCAAAATTGATCTAGATCTTTTCTTCAGATCTTCTATCTCACGCGGATCCGCACTTCGCGGTCTTGTCTCTAGCTTCAACAATCGGTCGTATGTGTTTGTTCGCAGATGCTCAACGGCCTCTGTCATTTTTTCGCTTGACTGTTTCTCATATTTTTTAAGATCGTTGAACTTGCGTCGATCATGAACGAAATGTGTCGCGCTCTTCTCCAAGCTCGACAACCGCTTTTCCGTTGCTTCAGCGCGCGACAACGCAGTCGCGGAGCTACCTCGCAGATTATCCACAGTTTCTTTAATTTTTGCTATGGAGTTCGTTGTAGTGGTCGAGAGCGCGTCCACGTTTGCGCCCAAGATAACTGCAGCGTCAAACGCTCACGAGAAAGCGTTGTCTACATAGATCTTGGTCGCGGCGTCGGAACTGTTTCGCGGTTTAGTCAATCGGGTTATCACACACTTTTTCGCATCATATTCAGGTGACGACGATGATGTGGATAAACAGAAAGCGTTGTTGCGTACGTAATTGCGCAAATTAGCTAGTCGAAAGCGTTCTCCGTCATTGTAGTCGTAACCGCGACTTTGCAACGGTGAACCAAACTTGTTGACGCTCATCGCGCGCAAATGAAACTGTTGATGTTCGCTGAGTAATGGTTCAATTTATAATCACTCTCGCTCTGCGAAGCTCCTTGATAATGGACAAAAACTTGTTGCCGGTTGATATTTGCTCTGTACAAATATTGCGATCGTCGCGCCTCCCTTCTCTATCAATTTCAACCGCGCGACAATTGCAGCGACTAATTGATCAACAATTATTTAAAACGATTGTGGGGTTGCGGCGCCAAGCGTAGCGCGCGTTTCAAACGACAAAACGCGTATGCAGCCGTTCTCGATACGGGTATCGAACGTCAAAAACGCGTTTCGAACGGCAACGCCCGTATACAACCGTTCCCGATACGGGTATCGAACGGCAACGCGCGTATAAAACCGTTCCCGATACGGGTATCGAACGTCAAAAA
>NW_018025152.1:0-1255 GCF_002006095.1 Pseudomyrmex gracilis
TCCTAATACAGTGTCATATCCTCCTACATGTACAATTGTTCAGGAAGCATTTGATAAGAGATACTGAATAGAAACAAATAATCATTTTAATCTGTATTTAATTATAAAAATATAAAAGATACAAAATGTATTCTACTGATTAGTTACGTATTAAACATTTTTTCATACATTCTTTATTACTTACAAGTTCTATGTATTATGTGCTATATACTTTTAGTGACACACATACACACGCATGTATCTATAGAATGCAATAAAGCATACTGCTAAGAGTGTACTTTTATAATGAGAATAAAGATTTGCATAATGCATTTGATATTTTAAGTAAATCACCATCGTGATTATACTGTCAATGATTACCTTCGTTGACAGTAGAAATGAATTGTATCCGAACATATAACTTTCAGAATTATATTTTATCACATGTTATGCATATATGCATGCATGTGTGTATATGTATGTCAATAAATGTACACATAAAGTATAGACCGTGTGAATAAAAAGGAATTTATAAAAAAGATTTCAGTACATAAATATTCATAAAAAAAATAGTTTGTATCATTTGCACTTTTCTAAGTAGATAAAGTGAAAAATGTTTATTTGTTTCTATTTAGTACCTTCTATTTAGTAGTTTTTATAAGATGTTTGCGGAACAATTGTATATGTAGGAGGATATGGCAATAAGTTAAAAATGTTTTTTATATAAGTTCTTTAGATAAGTTGATTGACAGCAAATTGTAATACTATTAAATAGAGTGACACTTGCTGAGCTACTAGTAAAACTTGTTATCAATCTTTTTGTCTAAACGCTCATACACAGCAAGTTCTTATCGTAGTGCCATATCCAGCTTCATATGCAGTTTTTTTGCAAGCATTTTATAAATGGTTTTAAAAACACAACAAATAAGCAGTTTTTTCCTTGGTCACAATTGCGAAAGATGCACGATGATTTCTGTTGAATATTTATGTACTGTAGTCTGTTTAAAAAATTTCTTATTATTCACTAGCACTTTACATTATGTGTACTTTTAGTGACATACACATACGCACGCACACGCGCACGCACTTATGTACAAAATGTGATAAAACATGCATCTGAGAAGTGTACGTTTGGATACAGTTCTTTTCTCATTTTCAATGGTGTAAATAATTACAATGATGATTGGCTTTAATATCAATTTTAATTTGCACACTTTTATTCTCACTGTAAAGTTGCAACAGATTGATGTGACATAACCAATTTTTCAATTCTGTA
>NW_018025152.1:8470-9972 GCF_002006095.1 Pseudomyrmex gracilis
CTGAACGACTCGGCCATTTTAAGGTTATTAATGTCATATCGACGTCTCTAACCTATCTTTAGGTCATATGGCACTTACTGCTGCATTCTAATATGATGGGAATGTCAAATTCAAATTTGTCCGGATTTAAGTGGCGGACCCTGTATATATATGTATGTATGTATAGAGTTTTATATTATACGTCGATAGATATATAATATAAAAAATCCCGCTCGAGTGACAAAAAACAATTTGTTTATTACTTGTTACTGCAAACGGCCANCCGGCTGACAATTTGCACAATTATTCTTTGATCTGTTGTAAATGTAAAAGATNATCAACTTTTAGGCAGCACGAACATCTTCAATTTAAAAAAAAATGTTAAACTTTGGAACAAGTTAAGAAGCGCTATCACGATCGAGTAAAGAGAAACATTTCGTTTTATTATTTGTTAACGCAAACGGCCAACCGGCTGACAATTTGCATAATTATTCTTTGATTTGTTTTAAATAAAAAAAATAAACAATTTTTAGGCAGCACGAATATTTTCAATGTTATAAAAAATGTCAAACTTTGTAACGGTTTAAAAAGCGCTATCCCGCTCGAGTGACAATAAACATTTGTTTATTACTTGTTAATGCAAACGGCCAGCCGGCTGACAATTTGCACAAGTATTGCTTGCTATGTTGTAAATGCAAAAGACATTTAATTTTTAGGCAGCACGAACATCTTCAATTTAAAAAAAAATGTTAAGCTTTGTAACGGGTTAAGAAGCGCTATCACGATCGAGTAAAGAAAAACATTCCTTTTTATTATTTGTTAACGCAAACGGCCAGCCGGCTGACATTTTGCCCAATTATTCTCTGATCTGTTGTAAATGTAAAAGATAATTAACTTTTAGGCAGCACGAACATCTTCATTGTTATAAAAAATTTCAAACTTTGTAACGGTTTAAAAAGCGCTATCCCGCTCAACTGACAATAAACATTTGTTTATTACTTGTTAATGCAAACGGCCAGCTAGCTGACAATTTGGACAAGTATTGCTTGCTATGTTGTAAATGCAAAAGACATTTAATTTTTAGGCAGCACGAACATCTTCATTGTTAAATAAATTGTTAAACTTTGTAACGAGGTAAGAATCGCTATCTTGATCGAGTAAAGAGAAACATTTGTTTATTATTTGTTAACGCAAACGGCCAGCCGGCTGACAGCTTGCACAATTATTCTNTAAACTGTTGTAAATGTAAAAAATAAACAATTTTTAGACAGCACGAACATCTTCATTGTTATACAAAATGTCAAACTTTGTAACGGTTTAAAAAGCGCTATCACGATCGAGTGACGATAAACATTTGTTTATTACTTGTTAATGCAAAGAACCAGCCGGCTGAGAATTTGCACAATTAGTCT
Source organism: Pseudomyrmex gracilis (assembly GCF_002006095.1). Taxonomy (NCBI): domain Eukaryota; kingdom Metazoa; phylum Arthropoda; class Insecta; order Hymenoptera; family Formicidae; genus Pseudomyrmex; species Pseudomyrmex gracilis. Next base: position 9,862 of record NW_018025152.1, read on the forward strand.
TTGATTTGTGGTAAATGTAAAACATAAACAATTTTTAGGGAGCACGAACATCTTCATTGTTATAAAAAATTTCAAACTTTGTAACGGTTTAAAAAGCGCTATCACGATCGA
>NW_018025153.1:0-1496 GCF_002006095.1 Pseudomyrmex gracilis
TACATTACAACGTGACGAATATCGACGATGTCTGGGAAGCTGATTTAATAGAATTGCGAAATCTGCGAAGCTATAACGATGGATATTGTTATCTGCTGACGATTATCGATGTGTTCAGTAAATTNGCATGGGTAGAGACGCTGCGAGACAAAACGACTGCTCAAGTCCTTCATGCGTTCCAACGTGTGCTCTCGAGAAACGAGGGATGAAGACCTATATATCTACAAACCGACAAAGGTAAAGAATTTATCGCGCAACCGATGCAAAAATTTCTCAAAAAAGAAGGAATCCGTTTCCGCGTAGCGCGTAATCCCGATGTTAAAGCAGCCGTGATCGANCGTTTCAACAGAACGCTAAAGGAGCGCATGTGGCGTTATTTTACTCATAGAAATACGAAACGTTATCTCGACATCTTGCAGGATATCGTACGCGCTTACAATCACACTCGGCATACCACCATACGCATGAAACCTGCGGACATTACGCTGGAAAACGCTCACATCGCGCGCGACAATACGCAACGTCGTTGGAAAAGACACCGCGTCGAAGCGAAAACGGCTAAATACTCTGTAGGCGATCTCGTACGCATCAGTAGAGCAAAAGCCGTCTTTGAGAAGGGATACGANGCCAAGTGGAGCGAGGAAATATTCCGAATTCATCGCGTTCTCGAGTGGCGAAATCCCCGTGTTTACGAGTTGCGTGATTTAGCTGATGAGATTATAGACGGTATTTTCTACGAGCAAGAACTGTCGCCTGTTGTTAAAAATCTTCAGGAAGAAACTTTCATCGTCGACCGCGTAATAAAGAGCAGAGGGCGGGGGCGTAATAGGCAACTGTTAGTCAGTTGGCAGGGTTACCCGTCAAAATTCGACTCGTGGATCGCGGCTTCGAGTTTAACATCAATTCCACAAAACGATGATCGCGGAACACTTTTACGTAGTTCTCCCAAGCAATAGCAGCATGCTTTACTTTCCACACAACACCACCTCGTGTTTTACTACAGAATTACCTCGCCGTATAGATTTGCAGGGGAGATGGGAAGTTGCTCTCGTTGAGATTCAGTTTCCTTCTAGTTTTTTACATTTACGCGCAAATGAAGCCCTAATAACGCTCACGAACACCTTTCCTAACGGNGATGTTTCGTCGGTTGAAATCCCGATATCATCAGGAGTTTATTCTACAGAAGCCGATCTNATAGAAACTATAAATNACGCATGCTNTAGAGAGAAATCACATGTCAAATGGTCGGTGAATCCGCGCTATGGNAATAAAGTTTCTATAACGCTTACATGTAAAGAAGACAAATGCAAACAAATTCATTGTGTAAAACTTAGCGACAAATTGCGTCGTATACTCGGATTTGAGACAACTTCTGTTAATACAGCTTTCGTAATAGACAGGATTGACGGTGGCGAGAGTTTTGATCCGGTTAGCCTGGCCCGTGGTATCCCCGACAAGTTATTTGTTTATTGCGACATTTGCGAACCATACATAAC
>NW_018025153.1:2226-4094 GCF_002006095.1 Pseudomyrmex gracilis
TACACGTAGAAAAAAGAAAACAGGAACAATTAAACACTCAACAAGAAGAGGAATTCAGAAGAAAAAGAAGAAGAAGCGAGCAAAGACTAGCGCAAGCAAACGACGCGCGAGCAAGAAACGTACCGTGAGCGATATATTCTCGTAGGCGCNATGTCTTTTCTCCATACCCATTCGTACGAGTGTTTCAAGAGTGAACTAGATCTTTTTATTCTACCGCCCACTCAGACCAGTATCGAGAGTTCGCAATGGATTCATTACAAACCTTTGTCGACTCTCGCGGACGACGCACCCATAGAGTTTGTCGTACCTGGTCATGGCGAGGACTATATAGACCTCGCGCATACTCTTCTTAGTCTTCGTGTAATACTGAACACCCCTGAACCCCCGCCTTCCGCTTCTAACAGCGGAGGTGATGCAGTGGCAGCGTCAGTGGGACCTGTGAATAACTTTTTACATTCTATGTTCAACCAAATCGACGTGTATTTTAATCAGAAACTCGTGTCGCCTCCGAACAATGCTTATGCATATCGCGCTTATCTCGAGACATTATTGAATTATTCTTCAGAATCAAAAACTTCCCATCTCACCACCTCGCTATGGGATTCCGATCCTCCGGGTCTGATGGATTCGGGGGTAGTTGCGCCGAATGAGAACCCCGCTCTTGTGAGACGTATGCAATATTTCAAAAACCAACGTCCTGTAGATCTTATAGGACATCTACATTGCGACGTTTTCAATCAGGATAAATTTCTAATTAACGGTGTGGAAATGCGACTACGACTAATCCGTTCAAAGGATTCTTTCTGTCTTATGGAACCTACATCGCAAACAAAAGTTCGTATTGTAGACGCCACCTTGATCATAAGAAGAGCCAAACTAAGCGCTGGAGTGTTATTGGCCCATGCTAAAATGCTGAGTAAAACTACAGCNAAATATCCTCTCACGAGGGTCGAGGTTAAATCATTCACAATTCACAGAGGGGTGGTNGGGGAATCAATCGACAACGCCATACTCGGTCAACTACCGAAGCGAGTGATAATCGGTTTTGTCGAAAATAAGGCGTTTAACGGTGATAGTGTAATGAATCCGTTTAATTTTAAAAACTTTAATATAAATTTCCTGTCGCTTTACGTCGATGGAATGCAGGTTCCTACTAGACCGTTACAACCTTCTTTTTCAAAAGACGCTTCTCTCTACATCGAGGCTTTTCATACTCTTTTCTCGGGGACGGGTATTCATTTTCTAAACGAAGGCAATGCTATAAGCAGAGATGCTTATGCGCACGGTTACACACTCTTTGCTTTCGATCTCACGCCTGATTTATCGGCCAATTGCGTCGATCATTGGAATCTCGTGAAGCACGGAAGTTTGCGATTTGAAAAAGCTCTTGAAACGACTATTAACTGCCTTGTTTACGCGGAATTCGACAGTGTTTTGGAAATCGATTCATCGCGCCAAATCATTGTGGATTATAACGGNTAAACATATTCTCGCTCTGCACATGCGTAAAAATCATGATATTTTTTCCCCCACTTTCTTTTCTACTAAGGCCTTTGTCGCGAGCGTTTGTGGAGAGATTTCAGTTTTGTGCTAGTCCCCGCTATCTTCGCTTCGTTTCCGCGATGACACTGTATCCGTATAAAGNGGCTGTGATCATAGAAATGCAAGGATTTCGCGGTGTCGCGTGTGAATTTATTCCAAAGGAAGTGGCGTTTGTCGCGGTAGATCGACCAANTTTCGGAAACTGGATCTTAATGCCCCCGTTCTCGTTCACCGAATTACCACAAAAATCAAGACGATGCAACGATTGGCTTTCACGAATTTATCACGGTATCGAGTGGTTTGACGGGGAAACCAATCTTAAATAT
>NW_018025154.1:0-1325 GCF_002006095.1 Pseudomyrmex gracilis
AGAGTTGACGGCCTAAGTCGTCGGGCAAAGGAGCGTTTGAAACTTGATCGAGCTCTTGCAGNTCCAAGGTAGGAACGACCAGCTCGCGATCGACGTCGCTTGCATTGACTACCTGCACGTACGCTTTCCCGTTACGNTTAGTGGCTACCGCTTCGCCCACGTATACGTCTTTGCAAACGTTTAGGCGTGGTATATACCCTACCGACACTTCGGGATTCTTCACTTTTACGTAAAAGGTAGACCGCGTTCTTGCAGGAATCACGACTGTTTCGCGCGTGGAAAAAAGGATGGTTATTCCCTGCCATTGTACTGCTTGTTGATCGAAATCTATTTTTGATGCTCCTTGCAGAAAATCGGATCCTAGGATCCCTTNTTGGATAATAGGAAAATTATTAGGTACCACATGCAGACAAATTGGGTAACCCATGAAATTTACGACTACTGACCCGAGAGTTTAAATCTTTTCACTTGTTATGCCGCTAAGGCTGATTGTATTACTCGAAGAAATAGGAGTTTCGGGATGAATGCTTCTCTTTTTTATAAGGTTCGGAGACGCACCCGTGTCGACCATAAAATTCGTTTCTTGTAAAAGACCCATGGCCGACACCGATACGGTCGGAGCGTGACTAAACGACGTCGGATTTAAGATGTGGATTCCGGCTGTTCGGCAGCCTGAAAGTTTATTATATTGACTGGACGCGTGTTTTGTAAGGGAGCCACTCGATCCTGTTCCGGACGTCTCGAGGGGCCGGGCTCGTTTCCCTGCGTCTTACGAGAATTGTTGAATTGTCTTTTACGACACTCGTCAGTTTCGTGTCCCGAATTTCGGCAATAACGGCACCACTTGTCTGATTTATCGTTCCGGCGCTCCGGTGGTCTCTCGTTTCGTTGTTCTCGAATGTTGCGAGGGAATGGAGGTCGGATATCGTTTCTACGCGTTACCTCAGGTCGAATTTCAACGCGTCTGTCATACCCTTGGTTTTCTACCCGAGGCCTGCGATAGTCGTTGAGAGGACGATAAGGAGTTTGTTGACGATAGTCGTCTGCGCGGCGCGGTGGCGACGGATAGCGGCGGTTGTCTGTTATGAATCTCGGTGTGGAATAACGATAATCGTTTGACGGTCGCTGTGGTGTGGAATGTGCAAGCGGACGGTCGATATGATTCATGCGTTTGTCGGCTCTACTGTCAACCGAGCTCTGGTTGCCATTGTTACGTCCGCGCCACATTTTTGACTTATAATTTTTCGTAAGGTAACGCATGCGTATACATATACATGTATTCCATATCTTGTAAGTTGCGGCACGTCGTACGTGCATAATATAGT
>NW_018025154.1:5075-6722 GCF_002006095.1 Pseudomyrmex gracilis
ATCACCGTTACGGAGATAATAGAGTCTATTGTTCGTATTGTATGTACGAGATAGACATCGGGCGTTATTGCACTGTTTTTGAAGCACACGGTGTGCTCATCGGAAACCGTCCTGACATCATCCGTTGCGCTCGGTGTAATACGAGTATAACCACATTATTACCGAGTGTACGCGACTGCGAGGAATGCCATAACTGTTACCTATTGTTCTTAGCGGAACATACCGACGATTTCTACGAACTTTCAGATCCGAGCATATTGCTCATTTCCGGGGAAGAAATCTGATGAACCCCATTCAAATCTTGTGCAAACGAGTTCGCGCCGTAAGACGATCGTGGACTGACGACATCTATTGTACGTCGTGTGCTGATAATATTCCGTCAGGAGAACCGCGAGACAAAATCGATTATCACGTCCCTGTAATACGCGCGGAGATGAGAATCGGATTCATTCGGTGCAATCAGTGTCGATCGAACATAGTGCGCATCCTGCCCGCGTATAGTTGCGACATTTGCGCGCAACAGCCTCTCGATAGCGATTCAGAATAATATCACAATTCATGATATATCTTTATTCATATTACGGTTATATCCCTCCGGTAAACTCGATGAGAACTTTCCTGTCTACGCGTTGCCGAACAGCGCGAGTCTTTCGTCTAGATCCACCCGCACATCTAAACGCGCCCTCGTATACACTCTGTAAGAGGTGCAACGATACAAATTTTCCGCGACATATTCGCCAAGTCCTCGGAAGCCACGGAGTCGAAGTAGGGCGAAGACGAGCTGACAANCGCTGCCAGCTGTGTCACGTGAGCCTCGTGGCTTATAAATCGATAATAGAGTGCGTAGAGTGCATAGGACAACACACCTACATTATAGATAGGGTTAACTACGAAGGCGTGCGTAACCTCGACGACCCCACAGTGTTTATTTTCTCCGGAGACCGCGTCTAAAACCGGTCCCGTCGTATCTCCCTTCCCACGTTTTCGTGAACGACTCCCTTGCAGCGGGCGATTCCGGGTTTTTACCCAAAACAGCGGTAATTCCCAGTCAATGGTCCGAGAACTAAATTTCTTTATTTTTTTAAGCCGCGACCGACCGGGACGTAACACCTATTTCTTTCCTTTCGCGATTTCTTCGAAGTGAAATATCTAGAATCTTAAATTTCTTCAATTGTCTTCGCAACGGTAAGAGATAGAATAGTATACCATACTGCGTTCAAAAAGTGACAACATACCGTATCTACTGTACGTGAGCTCCTTTTCCTATCTCTTTCCGTTCCCGACTTATTCGAAGTAAAATATCTAGAATCTTAGATTTTTTCAATTATCTTTGCAACGGTAAGAGAGAGAAACGTATACCATACTGCGTTCGAAAAGTGACAACATACCATACCTACTGTACGTGAGCTCCTTTTCCTATCTCTTTCCGTTCGTGACTTATTCAAAGTAAAATATCTAGAATCTTAGATTTTTTCAATTGTCTTCGCAACGGTAAGAGATAGAAACGTATACCATACTGCGTTTGACAAGTGACACCATACAGAATCTACTGTACGTGAGCTCCTTTTCCTATTTCTTTCCGTTCTCGACTTATTCGAAGTAAAATATCTAGAATCTTAAATTTCTTCAATTGTCTTCGCAACGGTA
>NW_018025155.1:0-1427 GCF_002006095.1 Pseudomyrmex gracilis
CGAATACGGAATCCCGGAAGTGATTCTCACTGATCAGGGTACGAACTTCGTAGGCGATGTATTTAAAAATACATGCAAATTATTAAAAATCAACAAGGTACAAACAACCGCGTATCATCCACAGAGCAACGGAGCTCTTGAGAGATCGCATCAAACGTTAATAGAGTATATTCGACATTTTGTTAGTGACGAACAGACTGACTGGGACGAGTGGATACCCTACGCCATGTTNGCGTATAACACTACACCACATACCGCGACGGGGTTCACGCCGTTCGAACTAGTATACGGGAGACAGGCCAAACTCCCGACAACATTGTCAAAACCACCCGCAAAAAATTATAATATAGAAGACTACGCTCACGAGTTAAAAGAAAGAATACGTGCTGCAAACAAAATAGCCAGAGAAAATTTAAAACATGAAAAGATAAAAACAAAAAAACAGTACGATAAACAAGTAAAAGCGGTAAAATTCAGAGTAGAAGATAAGGTTCTCCTGTTTGATGAAACGGTAAGACGGGGAAGATCAAAAAAGCTCGAAGCGTTATGGATCGGACTGTATGTAGTAGTCGAAAAAATCTCCGACGTGACGTACGTCGTAAAAAAGGGAAGACGTGCAGTAAAAGTACATGCAAATAGATTAAAACACTACATAGAAAACTAAAAACTTACCAATCGGTCTCGTAGGGGTTCACCTACGCGGGACGCCTCTGGGGGGTCTCGTCCGTGGCACGATGAGGGGATCATCCGTCATCACGGCGATCCAATCAATAACGATCGACCGGCAAAGGCCACAATCCTCGGATGAGGACAAGATGTCATCCACGAATTGGCGACGCACGCACCCGGCACACACCATGGGTCGCTCGTTGAGCTCGCAAAAGGAGCACCCCGGACCATCAACGGGCCGGTAGTGGCTCATGCCGGGCCCGTCGCTGATCGGCGGGACGTGGTCTCCGTGGTGAGGGTGCCGCGACAAGATGTAAATAACCCGGGCAGTGGCAGCCCAGCAAGTGAAACAAAACTCGCTGGACACCAAAGCAACAATGGGTTCGTAGTCCCAACACCAGTCACACACGCGAGGCCACGAGGTCTCGACCCCACATACCATACAGAGGGGGGCGTTATTCACAGCGTTAGCCATAGCACCAGTATAATTTTAGCAAAAAACAATTTGTACAATAGAAACACGTAACTGTTCTAAAGACAGGGTGCAACTGACAAGACTCGTCTCTACAAGCAACCAAGAACAACAGAAACTCTAGCGTAAGCAGAAAAATGATACAGGAAACTGAAACTAGAGATAAGACAGACAGCACACGCAGAAAAAAGAACGGTATTCTGAGTCCAACTAACGTAGCAAAACCAAACGTTTAAAACATCACGGTATTTTCTCCTTACAGAATTTTGTTCGCGATCTGCACATC
>NW_018025155.1:5607-7049 GCF_002006095.1 Pseudomyrmex gracilis
ACGGTGTCTTTCAGGTGCGAAAAGCGACCCGACAGGACAGAAGTCTTGAAGGGGACCGGTGAAGTTGAAGTGTCCAAACAATGTGGGTTTTCAACAAAGGATATCATTGTTAGTACAAAAACAGTCGTAGAACATACACAAATCGATACTTACCTGCCACGTTTTAACATCACAGTCACACACGAAAATAGCGAGTTACAAAATCATCAACACAAACTCGACGAATTAAAACTAGAAAACATAACGTTCGACAAAGTACAGTTACAAGAAATACACAACCAAATACAAGAAATTAACACTAACCTAGACCGAGAGTTCTACAAACAACCATATTTTGTGTACCCCACAGGCCTCGGTGGAATACTACTATTGCTAGTTGTAATAGTCGTAGTATATTTTGTAGTAAGAAACAAAAAACGAATCTCGCAGGAAACACAGAACACGCGACGAGTACAGTTCAAGGATAGTGAACTTCGACCTTCACAAATTCACCGTGGGTACACAAATCGGAGACCCTACATTGAACACATGACAACTACACTAATCTAAGTAAAAGTTAACGAAAAACTTCCTTTGTCAGTTTTTCTTTTTCCAACGGGAGAAAGGTGTTATAAGGTGCTGGTGTAGATTAAATAGTATGTTTAGTTGTATGTTTTAGTAATATGTTGTGTTTATGTAATTTCCGTTGTGTTATCAGTCAGTTTAAAATGCTTATTGTAAGGTTATTGGGGCTACTGGAATCCGACGCGAGGATCCAGTCGCCGGTCGCTACGCGAAATGTGATAGCGCGTCCAAGGACGCGCTGACCAAGGGTCGCACGCGCGGCCAAAAAGATGCAATGGTCTGCATTGCACTTTTCGGACACCGGATACCGTCAGGGTTTTCCTCCGCCAATCATGATTGAGTGGCTGAAGTATAAAATCCGGCATCACCTGTGCGTCGTTGGAATAATCCCGAGACGTGTCGCTTAGAATTAAAACTTAGAATTAAAAGTCAAAGGTGAATTAAAGTGTAAACACGAGTTGACCAATAAAAGTGTAATTTTGACAACACAATAATCTACTGTCCTATTAACAAAAATCTGGTATCTTCCCGACGTCCCTCCTCGCGGCATTCGAAAGATCCCACGGGATAACAACACTATATGATGACAGAGCATGTTCTGTAATGTATAAGAATATTTATTAGTATATAAATATTAGCAATAAATATTATTTAAATAAAAATCTTTTACTTACAAGAACTTCTTATACTTCATAGTGTTTACAATCATGATATTCCTTAAAAAAATGATGCATACAATAATATTTCTTGCACCAGGAACAACGTATTATAGCGGGTGCCCCACATAGGGTGATACTCTATTGACCACAGTACGATTCGACACCGCTCGATTCGACACAGATTTATTCGACACCAAATTATTCGACACCGTACGATTC
>NW_018025156.1:0-1365 GCF_002006095.1 Pseudomyrmex gracilis
GAGAATACATTTGTTGCATTTTAAATCTGTACATTTTCTTACGCAAATTACGCAAAATTTTTTGAAACCGGAATTATTACCACACTTGCTTACAAATATAACATTTTCAGAGATAAATAATCACAAACCAATTGCTGATATTAATTTAGGATTAGAATGCGAGGAATATCTTGATAACTTACAGAAAGAAGGACATGCAAATGTAATTCTAAATGTCAGACAAAACTGTTTACAATTTTATATCACTGCCGCCGAAGGAATTAAAAAAAGATTACCTATTCATGATAAGTTTTCATATAAATTACAAAGTTTTAAACCGCATATAGCTTTAATGGATAGTAACAGAGAAACAACTTTTAATGATATTTCTTTTATCGCGAAAACACTAACTGGTTTTGATAATAACGGTTTCAAGAAGAATGGTTTGCGTTATATCATGACTTTACTTTTGAAGAAAAACGTAATCTTTCTAAATTTAATTTTGATAATATGTGGAAAGAAATTTTAAAACGCGTCAATCTGATAATAATGCAAAATATCCAAATTTGAAATTACTTCTGAATGCTATTAGATCATTACCACATTCCAATGCCGATCCAGAAAGGACATTTTCTTTATTAACNCACTTGAAATCAAGTAAACGTAATAGACTTTGTTCGACCACAGTTAATGCTACNTGCGTATTCAAGTCTGCGTTGAAGACAAGGGGAGAAACTGCTTTAGACATGAGCGTAAGTAGAGGAGTAAGTAGCGTATTGCAGAGGAGGGACCTGCAATATCAGCAGGATGTAATTGTAACGTACTTTTAAGTTTTTTTTGTTGCATTTTATATAAATTTTCTGCAGACATGAGCGATAAATGGTTCTCACTTACGCTCATGTCTAAAGCAGTTATATTCCCCAGATTTTGTGTTTTCGCTAATCACAATTTCATTAAGAAAATGTTTTATACTATTCCATGATTCGAGAAGTCTGTCGACACATGTATAATGTGACAACCACCGTGTATCGCATAATTTTAAAAGTTTCCGATTAGTATCTTGAAAACATTCGCAAAATTCTTTGAAAATAGCCAAACGTTTTGAACTACTGTTAATATAATTTACAATTTTTCGGAGGAATTCATCACAAAATGCTGGCATTTTAGCGCATGCAGCGTGCGCGGCTAACGCGGCGGAAGGACATGTAAACGTTAATAAATTTTTACATTTCTCCTCTAGTTTTTTTTTGAAAGATCAAGGTTGGGTAAGTTAAATTTTTTTTTTATTTAAGTTAAGTTACAGTTAAAGGTCTTAAAAATTTTATTTAGTTAAGATATAAGTTAATCCATAATGAAATTAATTGATTAAAAGTTAAGTTAATAAAA
>NW_018025156.1:1715-3899 GCF_002006095.1 Pseudomyrmex gracilis
CCGTCATAACGGATGCATTATCGCACGATAAAGAAAGAATATTTAAAAATGGAATTTGTAATTTATACATTTCAGATTTAAATGCGTTAAATAATTTATCAGCACTACAATCTCTTGCATCTAGATCAATTAATTTTACTAATTGAGATCTAACATCTAAAGTCTCTGAATCAACATATCGGACAAAAAACGTCATCCACTTGTCGTTAGTTATATCCGATGTTTCATCAATAAAGATTGAAAATTTTGTGTTCTGAATGCTACTAACGACACGTTCCGTTTCGACCGGACATAAAACATTAGATATAATATTTTTGTACTTCGTTCGGCCCATGCTCATGTTTTTCAACACATTAATATCATCTATTTGTTGAAAAAAACTGAGAATCTCTTTTGCCGTTTGATGAGAAATATTTTTTTCTGTAATTAATGCCGCAAATCGTATCTCTGCAGATTTTCTACGCTCATCAAACGACGAAAAAGATTCATCAGTTTGCGTATTCAAATTATTAGTATTCCATTTGCTCGTATTTGTTTCGCTTTTATTNATATTATTTGTATGTATTTTAGATTCTGCGTGTCGCTGTATTTGTGATAATCCGCCAGCAATTACTCTATCGCAGATGGTACACAAAGCCGAGTATGCATTATTTGGCGCCTCGCGCAACCACAATTTAAATTCTTCAATTTCCAGCCATTGTTGCTGGAACCGTTTTTTATGTTGCTTACTTTCGGGTGTAATGTTTTGGTTTTCGTTATGAAATGAAGCAAGGTTTTCTTTCACGTTATTCTTATGACACGCAGAATCCGCGTGCCTGGAAACATGCGATGAGGAACAAGAAAAATTTTTGTTACATATTATGTATTTATATAATGTGTCATCAGACACTACTTTACGTATCCAAGTGTTACGTCCTGGACTCCACGGTCCCCTTCTGTTTGGAACCAGACATAAACTAGCTTTAAGATTTGCGCCTTAGAATTAATTTTTAAATAACAATCCTTGAGCAGAGAACAGAGGACTTATTGAACTAAGATAAACAGATCCGTATCGCAATTTTTTATCTAATCACTCTTACCGACTTTCAAATGAGTACCGGTCAATTAATCAACAAGTAGCCCGGATGTTTGGTTCACGAATATAAACTTAGATAATTTAGGCGGCCCGGTAATCTCTAGCAAGGAATATTATGGCACCGAAAATAAACAGGAAATTGCACGTGCAGATAACAAAGTTTAAACAAATGTTGAGTGAGTCAGAAAGAATGATTGTCGATGATTGGTCCTCTCGCCTGATCGGATTAGCAAATGAAAGATCGAAATTTTAATCAGTAAAGAGTGGGAGAGTGAAATCTAAAGACGATTGGCAAAAATCAGAAGGGTTAACGCCCCGAGATCATCATATATAAGGCGTTGAAACACCGGAGAGCCAGAGCTCCATAACCAGCATTACGATTATTAGCACAGTTCTATTTCTTCTCGTGCGATTCAATAATTTAACTTAGAGCCAATTCGGTCATACGAAAAGATACTCACTTTTCCTGTTCGGTCTGAAATTCGACAATCCAAACGATTCTTAATTTGACATCGATCTCAGCACGTAAATCCGAGTGAACAGTGCGACTCGTGACAACTTTCATCGGAGGAGACGACCAATTCATTCCACCTGAGTCCAGCTGACAGACTCCTGACTTTTGGACGAAGCGAATCAATCATTCATCTCGACATTCTACCGTGAACAATAAGTAGTGAGTACTTACTAATGCAATAGTTTGCAAAACAAATCTAAAGTTCTCACGCATACAGTAAAACCTTCTTCGAGACGGTTGATATTCGGAAGAAAGGATTAAATTCGACAATTCAATTAATAACTTCTTAATTTAGTAATCTTTTCTCCTCGACATCCTAGTCGGACTAGCTGTTCGCGATCTTGTGTCGTTCCGAACAACTGCCGATTTCCTTTCAGTCGGACTAGCTGTTCGCGATCTTGTGTCGTTCCGAACAACTGCCGATTTCCTTTCAGTCGGACTAACTGTTCGCGATCTTGTGTCGTTCCGAACAACTGCCGATTTCCTTTCAGTCGGTCTAGCTGTTCGCGATCTTGTGTCGTTCCGAACAACTGCCGATTTCCTTTTCCGTCAGATTAGCGACTCACGACTTTGGTTGTCGTTCCGAGCCGCTGCT
>NW_018025157.1:0-1234 GCF_002006095.1 Pseudomyrmex gracilis
ACCGGTGCGCGTCCTTGTGCGCGCGGTCGCATATCGCCTTGCGACTGCTGACTGGACATCCGTGCCGGACTCCAGTTCTCTTTTTAACACAACTACATCTAGTAACTTAAAACCCCCACGTTTAAACAATATTTTATTATTACTTAATATATGTTACAGAATACATAATACATAATATACAACACGTGTCGTATAACAATATATACATATAGGAAAGCAGTTAAAACAGGCCACTTGATTAACTTAGACATTAGTTTTATAGAAAAATGTTTTAAACCAAAGTTGTATGGTTTTGAGAAGAAATTATTATGACTATCAATTTAATTGTGGTTAGNGCCACTTTCGAGATTTTATTATGGCGGCCATTGTTATTAATAAAAGATGCGGTCATTTTTTTAAATAGAAGTCAATTTTTTCTTGCAACAAAAGTTGTAACTGATAATGAAAACAAATACAACGGTTTTTATTTCTTAAATTAATAATTTTTCACAAAATTACAGCATTCTAACGTTTACGCACNTACGCTAAAACAGAACATCTGAAAATATATCTCGCTTGCTTTTAATGGTGTGTGTGCGTGCACGTAAACTTTAAGAAGATAAATCTCTGTGAACAATAATCCAAATTAAAACAAAAACTTTTGTGTCTTATTGCCAACCACAACTTTTGTTAAAAAAAAAGAAATGACCTCTCATTTTAAAAAATGGCTACTATGATGTAATTTCGAAAATGATGCCATTTACTATTGACTTAAAATTTAAGTGATAATGTCATTATTCTTCTCCCTCGAAACCATAAAACTTTGTCTTCTACATTTTTCTATAAAACTTATATCTTCCGAGTTATTCANATGACTTGTTTTACCTGCCTCACCCTGTATATACAAAGTATTCGNAAAATTGCTGCCAATAATTTGGGAAGTGATTGAAAATCAAAAACTAAAAAAATGTATATAAACACAGTGATGGAAGTTCTGGCAGGCTAGCACCAAGAGCACCGAGATAAGGGCACGCACACAAGCGAGAACCGCCGTTTGTGTGCGTGACGTCACGCTCGGCTATTCGGCTAGTGAAAGAGCGCAGACATACTATGTTCTGTCTCGCTTCCACTAAGCCCGCTACGCGAGCAAGACATTGAGGGTAGAAAGCAATGTTTCGTTACGCGCTTGTAACGTATGACAATATGACAACGCAAAATGCCATTCCATGACTTACAATATTGGAAAAAGTAGATA
>NW_018025157.1:2654-3852 GCF_002006095.1 Pseudomyrmex gracilis
AAGTAAATTTTGGAAAAAAATATAAATATATATTTTTATTTATATTTATATAAAAAATATTTTTATTTATATTTATATAAAATATAAATATATAAATATATAAATATTGTACGTCTTTTAAAGAAAACTTGTGTGTAAAGTTTTGTGAGGCATAAGTTAAATAAAAACATTGGTTTAATGTTATATGATATTTAATATAGATTTTCAATCTCCTTTTTTACACAAATTGTCCAATATATATTCTTGTGGGTGTGTTTGTATAGCAGCAGATAAGGAATCAGCAGCGAGAAATAGGCAGCCGGGATTGTGGTTAGATCAGAAAGCGCTAGTAATTACGCTTTTGTCGATATCCAAAAAGATATATTTCTTTGTCCAACTATTGACATGTTATACAGAGATGTTCTGACAAAAACCGTTTAGAGTTATAGTATCAAGGGTTTTTCTTGAGAGCCTGCGATGACGGCGATTTCGATTGTGATCCTTCTTGCTTCGACGTACTCCCGGTGGGCTCTTTGATCGCCGTGGCGAGCGCTGTCGACTGCGGGAGCGATGGCGTCGTCTCTCTGTAGATTCGTGATCTTTGCTGCGGATCTCGCCGGTGATATCTGTCTTGACGACTTGTGTTCTCTGTGGAGAGGTCTCCCAGTCACTGTGGTCGCTCTGCGAATCCTGCTCCTTATATAGTGGCCGAGGAGCNNGGAGCGAGACCTGATTTCCCCTGTGGACACGGAGTGGGGGTAGCGTCTGCGTGGTAGCGTGCGCTGTAGATCGTCTAGGGGATTTGACCGGTAAAATGCGTGGTGGAAGGTCTCAAGGTGGCGCCTCGTAGCGGTATCGTGGCGAAGTNTATNTCCGCACTCGATAATCGTACGGAGATAGCAGGAAGCCGGGTCCGGCGAGGTGATGCCAGATTGAGCGGCCGAAGTTGCCACGGTAGAAAGGTTTCTTCTACCCGTCGTGGTGACTCCTGGCAAAGGGATTTCTGGAGCGGTAACTCTGGACGAGGTGGCTCCGGGTTGGTTGGTACGGGCAAGGTATCTCTGTAAGGTCCAGGTGTGATCACTTGTACTCCAAGGGATAAATGAGCAGATGCGGAGATCCCGGCGGACTGCCAAGGTAGCCGCGGAATGAGAATCTGCACCTCTGATTGTGGAGACGGTGATCTGGGAGTCCTGGCCGGAGAGATAGTAGAAGCTTC
>NW_018025158.1:0-1497 GCF_002006095.1 Pseudomyrmex gracilis
GCTGCGCGTAGCAATACTGTCCAGCAGAAGTAACGCAGCAATTGCAACTGCTACATGAAGCCGCTACGTAGCGCTACGTAGCGCTAACTTCGGCTAAACACACCCATTATCTACGTTGAAATCACGCGAGCTAGCGGTCTAGTGTAGTATATAGAAGTCTGTGGATACAAGACAGCGCTGAGTTGAGTTGTCATGAATCATGCGGATTACAGATGGTCATGTCTACAAAATTTTCGGTCCTAGTAAAACTAACTCGAACTTGAGTTATCGTAAACACCCTCTACCGGTTTCAGCATAAGTTAACAGTTAAGCCCCTTGCACAATGGAAGGAATAGTGATAGCGATAGAAATAACACTGTTTTTAAAACAGAATTCCAACTCGTCGGAAATTTCATCGCTATTGCTTATTTCGATTTTCTGATCTGCATTGATACATGTGTAGTTTTGTATGTTAGATTCCGCTGTTCCTACCTTTATTTTTAAATATAAACTCTTTAAAACTTTTGTTATTTTTATCGCTATCGCTATTCCGTCCATTGTGCAAGAGGCTTTATTGCCCGCATAAACCAGGTCTTAAGGTCTATCTACATAAGACGCAGACGCAAGTCGCAGTGCGACCGACGGTGAACGAGGAGCAGGTGCAGTTGCTCCGCGAACTGCAAGTACTGCAAGAACGCGCGCTCCAGGGTGCACTCCGATATTTACTGCCAGTACTGGCAGCGTCACAAGTACCGTTCCAAAATACATAACAGTAAGCTGTCGAAGCACGTTTGCGAGCATATGACGTCACGGATTTTGTCGTCACTTCCTGCTTTTATCACTGCGGTTGGAGAGGTAAGGCAGTCGCAGTAGAAAGATGGCGGCGTCCATTCTTACGTGTTCACTGATTGATTTTTGGTTATGTTTGTTACACTTCAAAAGATACTATAAAATCGTTCCGTTATACGATGGAAGAAACAGTACAAGTAATTGCGGAACATAGAAACAGCACTGTTTTATGACGTCATATTGTCAGTACTGGCAGTGAATATCGGAATGCACCCCCAGTCCGACGTCAGTGGTGGCAACCTAGAGGAGGGAAGTACCGACGAAAATACCGCGAGTGAAGCGCAGGCGCAACTCGACAGAATCATGCGGTACATCCAGGAGCAGCAATACCAGCACCAAGCAGAAGCCTCTGAATGCACCACTGTTGCTCAAGAAGACGCATGGTGGGGAGCCCGGGAAGGCTAAACCGAGATGAAATGCGTTTATGTTTACGTTTAAGTTTATGTTTATGTTTATGTTTAGGTTGAGGTTTATATAGGGTTTGTTATTTCTTTTCTTTTTCTTTATCTTTTCCTTTTTTNCTTTAGATTTATAAAGATACAATTGAGTGAATGTATTATTTTGAAATATATAAAAAGATAGATAGTTTATTAATTCGATGAGCGAGATTTTATTTGATTAATGTAAGAAAAATATTTATACCGAATTCCAGAATGTTCTGAATTACTC
>NW_018025158.1:2943-4294 GCF_002006095.1 Pseudomyrmex gracilis
TAATTTCTTCTGTATGATTTCTGTGTCCGTGAGTGTTCCTCTGAATATGTTCTACAGTTGGCATATATCTATTTGTTATAATATATTTATTTTTTATATCTTTTTCATCTTATTTATATACGGTTTGCCTTATTCATTTTTTAATGTTTTGAGTTTTACATATACAGGGTGAGTCATCTGAATCTATCACCTCTAATAACTCGTTTGTGTGGCCAGGAATCGAAAANAGTTTCATATAAAAGTTGTAGGGTTTTGAGAGGGAACCAAAATGGCGTACCTTTCAACTTTTGATTTTGACCGAAAGTGGGTTACTTCAACCGGAAGTGGTTTTTTTAAAATGGAAACCNCCCTTTTTGACACCGGAAAATGAAAAAGCGGAAAATTTTACGTTTAGATATAACCTTGGCTGTTTTAAAATTTTCAAGATGGCAAACACAAATAACGGACAAAAATTTTAGGCAACCGATTTGCACCAAATTAAGTTTACGAGAGTTTTTGGGGTTACTGATCACGAATCTGAAGTCAGATTTGCAAAATTCAAAATGGCGGATCNAAGATGGCGGACCAAAATGGCGGACGAAATTATTAGCCGAAAGTAATAGAAATGAAACTACTCTTAGCACTACCCAGGAACAACGGCGTGGACGTGGTAGTTTTTTGTTCCCTTTGGAGTGCTTTATTTACGTGAGTCCCCTTGTCTCTCACTATCGGGGTGCTTTATTTACGTGAGTCCCCTTGCCTCTCACTATCGGGGTGCTTTATTTACGTGAGTCCCCTTGCCTCTCACTATCGGGGTGCTTTATTTACGTGAGTTCCCTTGCCTCTCACTATCGGGGTGCTTTATTTAGTGAATTTGTAACTTCAAACAGTTAATTCGCTAAGTAGTACACTTAGCGAAATAACTGTTCGAAATTCCGTCCATTTTCTTGAATGCATAGGTCGATACCATCATGAATATGATGTTAATGATAATCGTGTTATAACCCCACCAACTCCCGTGTACAAAATTTGGTGAAAATCGGTTGACTTTCAGACATTCATAGTTATGCGCGACTAGTTCGTATGTAGCTCTTCCGCTAGGTTGCTATGACCATAACTATCATCCTGGCTATCATCCTGCAATCATAAAGCAGACGTGAATGCTTAAATAGCAACGATATCTCCGCTTATTTGTATCTATTGAGAAATCAATACTTTTAGAACTCAGATATTGTAAGTACAATAAGTAGTACACTACTTACAATAAATAGTACACTTAGCAAATTAACTGTTCGAAATTCCGTCTATTTTCTTGAATGCATAGGTCGATACGCCTTCTGAATGATGTGACTGTTCTCAAAAGAATTTCTTG
>NW_018025159.1:0-1749 GCF_002006095.1 Pseudomyrmex gracilis
ATCGTTGATAAGTAATAATGTTCAAAAAATAATATACATATATATATACATATATATATACATACACCGGTGTGTGTGTGAGTGTATGTATATATTGTAACAAAAATATGTAATCTTTTGAACATTATTCATATGGTACAGTCGATGTAAAAAGTATTCGTACAGCGATCAATTTAAAATAAAATTTTATATATCCATGTAAGTAATAAACTTTAAAAAAAAGAAATGGTTAATAAATATTTTTAGATGTTTGTGGAATAGATTATGTATAAACAAGTTTTTATTTCCTTTAAATTTTACAAAAATTTCAACAAAAACCGATAAATGTGCAGAAATAAATGCGTAGAAAGTATTCGTACATTCTTTATTTCTTCTACTTAAGTGGGATATAAACACATGACCTTCCGATTCGAACGAAAATAAAAACAAAACTTGTTAGTTTGCACAGAGCACTTGTACAATCAAGACGGGAATTTCAAATATTTCTCAACATGGGACGTAAAGGTTCTGAAACAACGGAAGAAGAGCGAAAAATTATTGTTCGGTTGCATAATCAATGCAAATCTCTTCGGGAAATTGCTCATATAGTGAATAGACCAAGATCTACTGTTCAAAGTATAATAGACAGAGTTGGATCGCAAAAAACGGTTCAAAATAAAAGAAGATCTGGTCGTCCGCGAAAGATAAACGAATACGATCGACGAATAATTATTCGTAAAATTAAACAAAATCCGCGTATAAGTGCTGAACAAATTGCTACAGATCTTAGAAACTGCAATGGTTTACATGTTTCTGCTAGTACTGTGCGTAATTATTTACGAAGTAGTGAATATCACGGTAGAGTTGCACGCAAAAAGTACTTCGTAAGTGAAGCTAATCGTAAGAAGCGATTAGAATTTGCCAAGCAACACATTAATACTTCAATACAATATTGGAACAAAGTCATTTTCACTGACGAAAGTAAATTTGAAATATTTGGGTCCAAAAGGCACTTCAGAGTATGGAGAAAGAAAAATACAGAATTCAGAAAAGAAAATTTACGACCTACGGTAAAACACGGCGGAGGTTCTATATTAGTCTGGGGTTGTATGAGTGCAGCTGGAGTGGGAGAATTACATTTCATCGATGGTATCATGAACCATACAGTTTATATTGATATCCTTAAAAACCACTTCCATTCTAATGCAAATAAAATGGGACTTAAAGACGATTTTGTATTTACCCACGATAATGATCCAAAGCATTCTGCATATAATACTAGGCAGTGGATTTTATATAATGTACCGAAATATTTGAAGACACCGCCACAATCACCAGACATCAATCCCATAGAGCATTTATGGGATTATTTAGAGCAAAAGATACGTAATCACAATATTACATCTAAAGAAAGTTTGAAAACCGCTCTATTAGAAGAATGGAATAAAATACAGCCTGCTGTAACATCAAACTTAGTAAATTCTATGCCAAGAAGATTCGAAGCTATAATAAAGTCAAAAGGCAATCCCACAAATTATTAAAACAGTAAATATTCCGTTCATTTTCACAGCTTATTAATTGTTTCTTTCATTGTACGAATACTTTCTACGCATTTATTTCTGCACATTTTTCGGTTTTTGTTGAAATTTTTGTAAAATTTAAAGGAAATAAAAACTTGTTTATACATAATCTATTCCACAAACATCTACAAATATTTATTAACCATTTCTTTTTGTTAAAGTTTATTACTGACATGGATATATAAAATTT
>NW_018025159.1:2144-3992 GCF_002006095.1 Pseudomyrmex gracilis
CCTTTGTTTAATTTCTTCCGCGGCGGTAACATAAAATTGTAAACAGTTTTGTCTTATATTTAATATAACATTTGCTTGTCCTTGTTTCGCTAACTCTTTTAAATATTCTTCACATTCTGATCCTAAGTAAATATCAGTAATAGATTTTTGATTGTTCTGCTCAGAAAATGTTATATTAGAAAGTAAGTGTTGTAATACCTCAGGTTTCAAAAAGTTTTCCGAAATTTGCGTAAGGAACTTAACTGACTTAGAATGTAAATAATGAATTCTTGTTTCTTTAGCTTGAAAAAAAGCATTATAGGCGTTAAAAAAATGTAAACCGTATCTTAAAAATAGAAAATATGCTTTCATATCTATAATGTTTATTAGAGATAATAAGTGTTCCCCTGAAGTTGTTTTTTCGCTCGTTACCATTTCAAGAAGAAAGTGTTNTATACTATCCCATGTTTGAAGAATTCTGTCGACACATGCATAACGCGATAACCATCGTGTATCACATAACTTTAAAAGTTTGCGATTAGTATCGTTAAAACATTCGCAAAATTCTCTGAAAATAGCTGTACGCTTCGGACTACTGTTACTAAAACTCACAATTTTTCTGATAAAATCTTCACACGATTCTGGAATTTTGCTGCATGCAGCATGCGCGGCTAACGCAGCAGCATGACAAGGACATGCAAAAGTTATTAAATGTTTACATTTTTCTTGTTGTTTTTTTTGGAACGATAAATGTTTTCCCGTCATTACAGATGCATTATCACACGATAAAGAAATAATATTAGTGAATGGAATCTGTAGTTTATACATTTCGGATATAAAAGCATTAAATAATTTATCTGCACTACAATCTCTTGCATCCAAATTAATTAATTTAACTAGTTGAGACCTAACATCTAAAGTTTCGGAATCTACGTATCGGACAAAAAACGTCATCCATTTGTCGTTAGTAATATCTGATGTTTCATCTATAAATATGGAAAAGTTGGTATTCGGAATGCTATCAACCACACGTTCCGTTTCAACCGGGCATAAAACATTGAATATAATATTAGTACACTTAGTTCGGCCCATGCTCATTTTTTTTAACACATTGATATCATCAATTTATTGAAAAAGACTGAGAATCTTGTTTGCCGTTTGAGAAGGAATATTTTTTTCTGCAATTAATGCAGCATATTTTATTTCTGCAGATTTCTTCCGTTCATCAAACGACAAAAGAGATTCGTCAGTTTGCGTATTCAAATTACTATTCCATTTGTTCGTTTCCGTTTTGTTTCTATTTAATTTGTCTATATGCATCTTGGATTCCGCGTGTCGTTGTATTAGTGATATGCTTGCAACAATTGATTTGTCGCAAATAATGCAGTACGCTACGGTTTCATTATTTGGCACATCGCGCAACCATGCTTTAAATTCGTCAATATCTAGCCATTGATGCCGGAACCGTGTTTTGCTTTGCCTTTTTTCGTGTTGAATATTAGCGTCTGCATTTTCTTTAGTATTATTTTTATGACACGCAGAATCCGCGTGCCTGGAAACATGCATTGAAGTGCACGAAAATTTTTTATTGCACATAGTGCAAAGTTTAATGTATCGTCATCCGGTACTTGTCGTATCCAAGCTTTATAGCGATCATCGCTAAGCCAAGCTTGGACAAACTTTTGCTTGGACGATACATTTTTTTTTTGTTCCATGATATAGACAAATTAAATAGAAACGACAAGATGTGAAAAATACATAAAATGTATACTACCATGATCAAAAAATAACCGGAATTATTAATTTAAACCTCGCGGGCTTATCGGTTTAGAATTCTGTTGTTTGTGTCACGTTGGCAGCACTGTTACG
>NW_018025160.1:0-1078 GCF_002006095.1 Pseudomyrmex gracilis
AGTAACTAAAATTATATTCATAAATTAAATACCCTTAAATTTCTTTAGTATTAAAAAAGTAGTTTTTAAATAAATTTACAATTTATTACTTAAATCAGACATAGCACTCTAATTTTTATAATTAATTTTACTACCAATATATTACATTTAGTATAAATATATAATGAACAAATGACTATATTTAACGAATCATAAAGATATTGGAATTCTCTACTTTATATTTGCCATATGAGCTGGTATGATCAAGTCATTAATGAGAATAAGTATTTGAATTAAACTTGGATCATGCGGCGCAATCATNAACAATGATCAACTTTATAATTTTATTGTAACAGAACACGCATTTAATATAAGTTTTTTCATAGTTGTGCCATTTATAATTAGAGGATTTTGTACTTTTCTTGTCATTTTAATGATTGGGTCAGCAGACATAGCTTATACACGAATAAATAACTTAAGATTTTGACTTCCATTACCGTTTATTATACTTCTTACTTTGGAAAGATTTATTAGCTCCGGTGTTGTAACTGGTTGAACAGTATACCCTCTTCTCTCCTCAAATATAAAAGTCTACAGAGGTTCGTCAGTAGATTTTATAATATTTGTCTACATAGTGCAAGAAGTTCTTCAATTATGGGAGCTATTACTTTATCTCTACAATTATTAATATAACTCATAAACATTTTTCTGTAGACAAAACTCCTTTAATAGTCTGAATTATCTTAATTACAGCTATTCTGCTTGTTTTATCACTACCTGTGCTAGCTGGTGCAATCACCACGCTCTCAACAGATCAATAATTACGTATTAGTTTGGAAACTTCGGAGCCTTAAAAGAATTTTTAAATGTTTAAAATAAATATAACTCCCACTCTTTTATGATCTTTGTAATTATATTTGTAATTATATTTACCATAAGATGATTAACTGGTTTTATACTATTAAATTCATCACTTGATATTATATTACATGATACATACTACCTTGTAATCCGTTTCTATTATGTCCTATCTATAGGAGCTGTATTCTCAATTATTTTAGGATTCATTCACTGAGTCCCTCTTATTACTGGTTACGCT
>NW_018025160.1:8748-9769 GCF_002006095.1 Pseudomyrmex gracilis
TCTTTTGACATCAAGTGTATACTGCGTTATCTGTCATAGTCACGACTGAATAAGGCTCAATTAAGAGTCAAAATATTTCGTATTTGTATGTAAAGCGTGATCAGCAAATTATTTATTTTATTATATTAATATCTTTTTATTGGCTTGATGTGATCTTATTTATTTGCTTATTTGTATTTCCATTTTGAGCGTTTCTGTTATTTATTATTTTTCTGTTGTATGATTATTTTTATTTAGTTTAATTTACTGATGAAAATATAAATTAAACGTATATAGTATAATTAAAATTACATTTAACTTCCANTTNGATAATTTAGTTCTTTAAAGTAATATAAGTAGTAAATGCTTATTATAATTACTATAATAATAATNATATTAGCTATCCCCATAGCCCTAGTAACGATTAATCTACTATTAACAAAAAATCCCAATCACGTGAAAAAAAATCTCCTTTTAAATGTGGATTTGATTCCCCATTTATTAGTGGTATCCTTTGAAGAAGACAATTTTTCCTAATTGGTTTGGTATTTCTAGTATTTGATGTAGGAATTACACTATTATTACCGCTCGTTCTATTATTAAATTACTATAGAACTCCTAATACTATTATAATCATAACATTCTTCANCACAATCTAAGTTTTAGGCCTTTTCTTTNAGTACCTTGAACAAAGTATCGAATAAAAAATTTAACAACTAACTGAGGTAGTAGTTAAATTTTAACTTATAAATTGCAATAAAACATTAAAAATTAACCATTTTTGTACCTTTTCATAATATAATTTTTATACACTTGTTATAAGGTGCTTGTATAAGGTTAAACAGTATGTTTAATTACATGTTTTAGTTATATGTTTGTTTATGTAATTCCCGTTTGTGTTATCGATTGGTTTAAAATGCTTATTGTAAGGTTATCGGGGCTACTGGAATCCGACGCGAGGATCCAGTCGGCGGTCGCTACGCGAAATGTGATAGCGCGTCCAAGGACGCACTGACCAAAGGTCGCACGCGCGGCCGAAAAG
>NW_018025161.1:0-1506 GCF_002006095.1 Pseudomyrmex gracilis
TAAAATAAAATAATTGTATTACAGTTTTACTGAAGATGACTAAATAAATAGTCAAAACGTTTAACTTATCTGCAACATTGTTTTTTACTGCACAACATCCTGCAACATCGGTTCGGGCTAGCCCAGTCAATACACACATTTGATTTTATCCACTTGAACCCGAGGACAACCCTCACCATTTGACTTAGATATATAAACTTTGATATGTTTTATTTGCTCTTAGAGAATAGATGAATTATTTGGAAGATCAGGATGGGCTAATCCGAAAGCAATAGCATCAGAAGCTGGGCCTTCATCTCCTGGAAGTTCAACAGATGAGAACCAAAATAAGAGACCTACCACTAAAAAGTTAAAATCTGAAAAAGTTTTAGATAAATTTATTAAACAATTAAAACAAGACAGGCAGAGAAGAGAGAAGAAAAAAGAAGAGTTAAAGTTAACTATATTACAAGAACTAAAAGATCAAAAAGAAAAACAGCATAAAGAAAAAATGGATATAATGAAAAAATTTTGTGAAACTATTGCCGATAAAAAATTATTTGATTAATTATTTGTATTGGCATTATAGTTTATGATTTTTCTGAAAAAAATGTTATATTAATTTTTTTATTTACTTGATATTTGTAATATTACAAACCTAACTTACTTTTTGAGTTCCTATTACATTCTATTATATTTCGTGCAATTTTTAAGTTAATTATTTAGCTGATTATTTAGTAAATACAAGTGATATTACCTTAAGAAGTTGATGTGTTACAAATATAAAGTTATTAAAAATCTTATGCAATTTTTGTTTTGTGATTAAAGAAAAGTATTTAAGTGTGTGTGTATGTTTAAGTATATATATATATATATATATATATATATATATATATATGTGTGTGTGAGTGTTCATATATAATATATTCAGAATTTTGATGTGATATAACTAAGTAAGTTTTTAGTTGTAATTTTAATATTTAATGATTTCTCATAAATATATGTATGTATTCATGTCATCAAATAAGAAAAGAACGTTTAATTTTGATACATACTTACTTGTATATACATTACATTCAATGACTATCGTGATTTTATTAATCTTTGTGATATTATATATATAGTATATATATTATATATAATAAATGTTTGGAGTAGTTTATATTTTATGTCATTTTTGCTAGACTAAAAAACTTCTAATTATATTTGACAGGTACGTAGAAATAAATCTGAAACTCAGTTTAACTCATAATTTATATTTTTTATATCAATTTTTATATATAATCCACTTAAAACAATATTATATATTATATATTATTTTATATATTTACTTAAAGTAATATATTTTTTACTTTTTATATTTGACAAAAAATATTACATCAACTGTTCCTCATAATCAAAGCATTCATTATTCTTTGTCGTTTTATATTGCCTTCATCTGTTCTACCTGGTATTAATCTACTACGTTGGATAACATTTTGTTGATTTAGCTCCAGATTAATATCAACTAGATCCCCGCTCAATATA
>NW_018025161.1:2866-4114 GCF_002006095.1 Pseudomyrmex gracilis
TATAGCCATTATATTATCACGATTTTTTAAAAACTTCATCAATGTTTACACAGGTTATGTTTTTTTGCAATTTTTGCTCACAACTACAGGCGGTCCGAAATAAAAGCGGCGTTAGCACGCTTAATGAATCGGACCAATCGTGAGCGTTGTGAGCATTAGTGGTACAGTGGGCATGTTTCGGACCGCAGCCATACACGTTTGAACGCACGAAGCAACAACATCGGAGCGCCGCCATTACCAGTACCAGCTACGCTTTAAAACGGATTTTTCAATAAATATATATTCTTTTAATAAANAATTCTTACTCGAGAACATTCTTGAACTTTCCTCCCACACAAATTCCTCAACAAACAAAATTTAAAATACACATTTTTAGAAAATTATAAAAAATTTATAAAACATTTATGGAGTCATAAATCATGTCACATTTCTATCTCTTCCAGTGGGCGTGGCCAATCACCCCCACAACTAAAAGGGAGGGGAAAATCACCCTGGTGGGGCAATGGCGCCAGAAGTGATGGGGGGGCCAGGTGGAGGGGGTTTGTTTTGACGCGCCATAAGTGCCCACATATTACTCTGGCATCTCTAGGCAATTGCTCGCCAACAAGCGCCGTACGATTCATACGGCCCGCTTGCCCTTTGATCCCCGCGCCTACTCTTCGAATTTCTGACGCGCTGTGTACATAAGTGTCATATGAATTACTTAAAGCTATTGAAAAAGGTTATCACGTGACAGGAGTAAGCGAAATTTGGCAATATGAAGTTACTTGTTACGATTGGAATGCGAGACGCGGGGGATTATTNAACGAATATATAAATACATTTCTGCAATTCAAACAAGAAGCAGGCGGGTAGCCTCGAGAATGTACGGACGACGACGCTAAGGAGCGTTACTTGAGAGAATATGAAGAAAAAGAGGATATCACTCTTGATAAAAATAATATCGCAAAGAATTCCGGTTTACGTTCGGTTGCGAAATTATGCTTAAATTTTTTCTGGGAGAAATTCGGACAGCGTTCTAATCTTCTAAATACCGAAGTTATTAAAACGCGTCAGCGACTCACGGAGTTACTCACAAGTCGTGAACATGAAATAATTGACATGTTACCCGTGAACGATAACATAATGTACATTTTGTGGCGGTTGAGACGAGGTAATTATACTCTCTCCGAACATCGTAATAGCTGCTTAACACAACAGCGCAAGCCCGTTAACATTATAATATTATATTATATTATAGAGCGATTA
>NW_018025162.1:0-1566 GCF_002006095.1 Pseudomyrmex gracilis
CTGCCGTTCAGAAATTAACTTGGGTTAGCCAAAATTAACACACTAGTGGCGTTCGAAAATATCGAGTAATCACATTAGAGTTAACTCTAAGAGTATTTTTTTAACCTTTGGATTTTCTGTGGTTAATAAATAACCCGTACTATGGTTGCGTTCCGATTATCACTCCCAGTATTAAAAATGTATATTTCACATCACATGTGTTATAGATTTCGAGTTCTGGTAATGAATATCGGAACGCAGCCTATTTTGGCGCAAAGTGACGAAGCAATAAAAACAGATTATAATGGAAAACATTAAAACTGTTGCATGTGTCGAGCCAATTGCGGGACGTCACGTTCCTTACCGTTTGGCTAACGGAGAGTTTTTAATAGAAAAAGATATTATTGTATTAACCGATCAATTTGGTAAGTAAATATTTTTATTTTGTTTGAATCTTAGGTTAGATTATGTTCACACTACTTTTGTTATTTTTAAATTTAAGAAGTTACTACATGCATGAATAAGAATTAGTAGTAATTTATGATTACATATTACAAGTGTTACTATCAAAAATATCTGATTTTTCCGATTCTGATCTGCCATTGTTATTTACTCTATTCTTCGTTCGGAAAGTCAATTCCTAAATGCTACTCTGAGTAGAGTTTTATGTTTTACCACGTTCAACTCTACTCTACCCGACGAGTGAATTTCTGAACGCAGCCCAGATGGCATAGATATACCCACACAGCACATAATATTGCTGCAATAATGCAGTAATATTGCAATATTGCAGTAATATTACTTAGTAATATTGCAATAATATTGCATTAATATTGTTGCAATATATTATGTCCGCGAAAATCCATCACAGCNATATTTCTGCAATATCTCACCAATATCACAATAATATTTCAATGATATCACAGTAATATTTCTACAACATTGCAGTAATATGTCAAAAATGTCACAGATACTTCAGCAATATCACAGTACTGTTGCAGTAATACGTTAGAAATGTCACTGCAATATTTCAGCAATATCAAAGCGACATTGAAGTAATACTATTGTGATTAATTTTCGCCCACACTATATATTGCAGCAATATTATCGCAATATCACAAATGTATAGCTACGTAATACTACAATCCTGTACTATTGCTGAAATTTGTATGCAAACTTAAGGCCATTGCACGTGACAAAATTTTAGCCGTAGTCATAAGGTCGTAAGCAAATCGACCAATCACAGGCCAGCGTTCTAGCTAATGTGAGATAATACTGGTCTGTAATTGATTGAATTGCTTACGGTTCCCTTACAGCACCGAATATTGTTGTAACCTTTCTGCAACATTGCAATATTGCAATTTCTTTTCCAACATTGCACAAACAGTGCAGGAATCTTCCTAGTTTGAGCTTCTATTTGTAACATTTCAGAATGTCTGTAGCAATATTGCCAAATAAAGCTTGCATTTGTAATATTGCAGACTNATTGCTGCAATACTATCAATTTATCTTGCATTTGTTATATTGGTAAACTATTATGGCGATATTAGTAATTGAAGGTTGCATTTGTAACATTGCAGCAAATTT
>NW_018025162.1:2991-4626 GCF_002006095.1 Pseudomyrmex gracilis
AATGCGTTACTGAAGTGTTAGAAGCTATCGAACCCGAAATTTTACATCCGACAGAACGGTAAGTATACGCAGTACAAAGCATTGTAGCTGAGAATATTTGTTATTACAAAGTATATGTCATTCACAAATAGTACTTGATTATTTCTGACAATACAGATAATAAGTACAATTGCAGTAATGCAAAGAAATTACTTTTTACTGTTGAGAAGTTCATATTTGTGTTGCTAATACATAGATTCAAGGACGAAATATTAAGTAAATAGTTTAACATTTTTTATATTGTATATAACTAATCGATAACTGCTACTTGTTTCAGGAATAATGCTGTTTCTCCCATAAACCAGCTCCTCTTGACGTTGAGATTCTACGCTACTGGCAGCCACTTAATATCAGCAGGTGATTTTTCTGGAGTCAGTAAAACAAGTGCTCACAGAATTATCCATCGCGTAACAAATGCTATTGCTCGTCTTCGGGCAAGGTTTATAAAATTTCCTACTCTTGCTGATGAAATAAAAGCTGAGCAAATAAAGTTCTTTGACATTGCACGATTTNCAAGAGTTGTGGGATGCATCGATTGCACTCATGTGAAAATCCAGTCATTTGGTAATTAACGTTTGTATATCATTGATATTTAAAAGTAAACTGCATATTAACTTTATAGCTGTTATAGAAGTGTAATAATCAGTGTAATTTGATATTTGATGCTTTCGCGGTGTGTAGTATTAACATACAAAGATGTTTTTTCGGGTTTGAACCGCGTTAATGTCATTTTTATACCGACGTTTCGTGAACATTACAGCTCACTTCATCAGGGTTTGAAGAGCAGCCTGATACTGAGATGCTCTTGGTGTAATTATTTTCAGTGTAATTCAATCAGTGTAATTATTTTCAGGTGGAAATGATGCAGAATATTTCAGAAATCAAAAAGGTTACTTTTCAATTAATGTCCAAGCAATTTGTAACTCCAACTTAGAAATAACGGACCTTGTAGCTCGTTGGCAAGGATCAGTGCACGACACCACTATTTTTAATAATTCTAGGATACGTGCTCTGTTTGAGGCTAGAACATTTGGAGATGCATTACTCTTAGGTGATGGTGGTTATCCTGTTCGGTCCTATTTTATGACGCCCCTGGGCAATACGCAAACTCGTGCACAGGAACTCTATAACGAGTCGCAAATAAGAACACGCAATACCATTGAACGCGTGTTTGGAATATGGAAGAGACGGTTTCCAATTTTGGCATTGGGTTCTCGATTTTCTAAAGTCGAAAGAGTACTACCAGTTATTGTAGCAACTGCCATATTACATAACATTGCTCGGCGTGCTGGAGATCCATTACCACCAGATGATCCTGCAGTACAATTACTTATGCCGTGGGAAGAAATTTTGAAACAAGGAAATGTACCGCTTATAAATAATGCACCGGGTAATGAGCATATGCGGAACATATTAATCAACGATTAATTCCGCAGGTAAGAATAAACATTAAATATATGTGTATGCATATATATATATTTAAGCACATTCTCTGCACAACATCCTGCAAACCGGCTCAAACAACCCGAATTTAATTCATTCATTAGTTTAAAGAATAAACATGTCTGAGACAAATTATTTATGTATTTTTCTTAT
>NW_018025163.1:0-912 GCF_002006095.1 Pseudomyrmex gracilis
TAGTATACGCAGTATTGCAGTAGAAATTATTATTCTTATTCAGTTTAATGAAAATGAGGTAGATGTTAAAAGGTCAAATACTCTAAATAGATTTGTTATTATAAATATAAATTTGATTAAACTTTATGTGCATTGAGAGTAAATATAAAGATGCTACTTTAGTATAAATAAGATCATTTATAATTGGAATTAAAAAAAACTTTTTTTCCCGTTGGTGGGCTAATTATAATAGAGAAATGAATTAATGAAATTAATAAGTAACAATTAATAATAAAACTATGTTTAAGCATATTAATGGTATTCAATGTAAACGTCCTATTTGTGGTATATAAGAATATTAAATTGAATATTTTAAAAGTGACAAGTTACTATTTTTATGAACTAATTCTTACATTAAAAGTAATCTTTATTTTACTATAGGTTTATTTTTTTTAAAAATACAAACGTACATTTTCAGTCATTAAATTTACTATATGGGCTAACCCAATTATAAGATTGGTAAAACTTATTTTTTAAAATGTTTAATTTTTGTTGATTTGACAACAATAGGTATAACTCTGTGGTTAATGCTGCAGATTTCTAACCATTGTCTACAAAATAATCCAGGTCTATTTATTTAGATTATTTTTTTATTTAGTCTGCCTAAGGTAGATCGGCCTAAGGTATCTATTTTGATTCCTAAAGATGGAACAGTTTATGAGTAAATTACATCTGTAGATGTGGTTCCTCTTTGAATANNGTATTTAAAAGGAATAACGCAACGGTTGTCAACATCTAATAGGCTGGAAGAAAAATTGTTTTTGTTTGATATAAGCGAATCAAATTCTAGGTTTATAATATAAGAATATTCGTATAATCAGTATCATTGCTGACTTAGGGCGTTACTGTTTATGTTGTTTATTAATATTTCAT
>NW_018025163.1:6027-7427 GCF_002006095.1 Pseudomyrmex gracilis
AAGAAGAATCATAATAATAATAATAATCATAATAATAATCATCATAATCATAATAATAGTAATGATGATGATGGTAATAATACTAATAATAATAATAATAACACTAACACTCATAATAATAATAATAACAATAATAATGATAATAATAATAATACTAATAACACTCGTGACCATATTTAAACGAACTACTCTCTTAATTATCTACCTCGTTACGTGTATAATCATAATAACGTTTGTTATGCGCATATTTTTATTTATTGTAACATAAACAATATTTATTATAGTAAAAATAATAATAGTATCCATAAAGTCCATCACCTAAATTTCTTTATCCCACCACCATATTTATTTATTTATTATTTTTTTTTTTTGTTTTCCTTCTTTCAGTCCTCTTTATTTTCCCACCATGGATCATAATGATCGATGGTGGTACATTCGGAGGTTCCCTCTGGCTGCACACTATGCTCCCGAATGTACGCCATTATGGCTTTTAGTTGCGCCTGCGCCTGCATTGCCTCTCGCTCGCCGTTCTCCTGTTGCTCGCTCGTGTCGCTGCTGTCGGCGTCCGACCTTAAGGCGCGTCTCTGCAACTCCTGGATCTCCTGTAATAATTCGATCTGCTCCCTATTCGCCGTCGGTCGCAATTGCACCAGCTAGCACAGGTAGTGATAAAACAAGCAGAATAGCTGTAATTAAGATAAAACAGACTATTAAAGGAGTTTTGTCTACAGAAACATGTTTATGAGTTATATTAATAATTGTAGAGATAAAGTAATAGCTACCATAATTGAAGAAATTCTTGCAATATGTAGAGAAATATTGTTAAATCTACTGACGCACCTCTGTGGACTTTTATATTTGAAGAGAGAAGAGGGTATACTGTTCAACCAGTTCCAACACCGGAGCTAATAAATCTTTTTAAAGTAAGAAGTATAATAAACGGTAATGGAAGTCAAAATTCTATGTTATTTATTCGTGAATAAGCTATGTCTGCTGACCCAATTGTTAATTTGGATTTTATGATACTTTAATTTGTTTGAGTAGAGTATTTATTTAATATTATTATAAATAGAAAAATGATAATAATAATATAATAAATTAAGTATGATTTAAAATAAAATATAAGGTTGATTTAAGATTACATTTATATGAACTAGGCAAATTTCTAAGTTCACATGTTTGTCGATAACATATCCTTTTAATTATAATAATTTAAGAGTGGCTCTGCTCATTAATATTATTTTAAATACGCCGCAGTAATTTAATTGCGTAAAGGTAGCATAATAAATTGCCTTTTAATTAGAAGTTGGGATAAATGAGTTGATAAGACTTAAGCTTTATTTAGTTATCTTTTTGTAAATTAAATTTTCAGTAAACATGCTGAAATTTAAGTATGGGAC
>NW_018025164.1:0-1622 GCF_002006095.1 Pseudomyrmex gracilis
CATTATTAAGAAATAGCTGATTAAAAATCTCCCCTCCATTAAAAAACCTCATTTTCGCGTATATAAGGCACAGTGTGCTCGCGCAGTTCGAGCGCCACTTCGTTGCGCGTGAACTTGGCGCGAGGCACTACCGTGCCTCTTGATATAGTAAACCTGAGTAGATCTAAAGTAGATTTAATGATATATAAAAGTATAAATTTACATGGATCTACTTATATTTATTTATGTTTATATTTATAGATTTTTATAGTTATTTAGATCTACTTTATATCTATTTAAATTTAATTTGGATTTAACTAGATCTATTTTTTCATTTTTTTTACCTCTTAAATTTAAGTTAGATCTCTAATCCATTTTTTCCCAGAACTATATAATTATTTCTTTACAGAGTTATATCGCATAAATAAAAAAAATTATATAATCCCAATATAAATTAGGTATAACAACTATTACATTATATGTTACTCCCATGTCATGTAGCAGTTATATTTTGTGTTTGCTGAGTTATAATATTGCANAATAATTGCACAATGTAGATGCAATATGAATGCAATGTCAAAGCAACATAAAAATGTCCACCTTTAGCAAGTTTGCACTGCAATATACCCATATTGCAGCGCAATGTACAGTACGGAGCACCATATCGTGCGCCGTGAAGGGAGAAGTAGTTCTCCTCCGGCCGTCTCCTACTACCACGCGCTAGCGGCTTGAGATTTAATCCATATATCGGCACGGTTACCAATGATACATGCCGACGCGGTTACCAATAATACCAACAGTCATATGTTACCATAATATTATCATGAACATTGAAAAGATTAACTCTGTATTGAAAGTGACTTTAGTAATTTATATCAAATATTTATTTATTTAATTAGTAGCTTTTACATGATATGAGAAACTTACTTACGATAAGTGTAAAAAAGTAAAATATATTTAAATAAGAGAGTAGAAAACCATGACAGTAGATAAATGTCATAGTGAACCAATTATTAAAATATTAAGAATAAAAAATAAAACACTATAATAAATTTGTATAATTAGCGTTAAATTTTCTTTAAAATATCAAAAATAAAAACTAGTAAGGCAATATTATATAATAGTTATGTTTATATATAAATATTGTTGCGCTCGCGGTGGCGGTTCAGCTCTGTCGCCGGTCTCCGCGAATCGCACTCACACCCGCGGCCAAGAAAGGACACGGTTTCTCGTTAAAGTACTTTATTACAACTCGAAATACAGCGGTAATTACAAAATACATAACCAAACGCGTCGCACA
The DNA here is from genome assembly GCF_002006095.1 of Pseudomyrmex gracilis. Taxonomy (NCBI): domain Eukaryota; kingdom Metazoa; phylum Arthropoda; class Insecta; order Hymenoptera; family Formicidae; genus Pseudomyrmex; species Pseudomyrmex gracilis. The sequence goes on from NW_018025164.1 coordinate 1,280, forward strand.
GTGGTCCAAAATCTCAAAAACGTGGTCAAACCCCAAAAATAAAGTTTTGATCTAGAGAATTCTAACTGTTGAGTTGGCTACAGTGACAATGTGCCTATTGAATGGCAAAAAAGAGAAAGGTCTATCTTTTGTACCTGAGTCTATGCTTTCATTCAAAGTTGGCTTTTGTTTGAGCAGCGTGTCGTGTGCGTCAGTACAAAAATAAACGTATACTTTAGAAGTGCATAACTTCTGGAAAAAATAAGTGATTTTAATTTTGTAAAATGGATGCTATTCCTGGAGGTAAGTAGAATATTTATTCGCATTGAAATAACTAAAATTGTCGGGTTGAAGATTGTATAAT
>NW_018025164.1:2422-4013 GCF_002006095.1 Pseudomyrmex gracilis
GTTTTCAGATAAGGCATTTAAAAATACTGGAGAACTAAACAGACATAATAGCCATTACTGGTCAGATGTGAATCCACACTGGCATAGAGGCGTTGATAACCAACATCGTTGGAGTCTAAACGTTTGGTGCGGGATCGTAAATGGCTATCTTACTTTTTTGACGGCAATGAAAATCAACATAATTTTTTAGAATTATTGAGAGATCATTTAACTGGCTTACTTGAAGATGTTGATTTGGAAACAAGGCGAAGAATGTGGATACAATTAGATGGTGCAACACCGCATTTTGCACGGATTGTAAGAACATTTCTAAACGAACAATACTCAAACCAGTAGATTGGTCGCGGAGGTCCCATTGCATGGCCTTCTAACTCACCTGACCTAACTTCACCTGATTTTTATCTTTGGGGATTTCTGAAAAACGTTTGTTTTGAACAGCAGCTAACAACAAGACAAGATATGATGGAGCGCATAAGAAGAACTTATGCATTGATTCCAAGAAATGTCCTGCTTTCCACTGTAGCACATTTTTTGCGAAGATGTCAATTGTGCATTGAAGCGAATGGTGCTCAGTTTGAGCACTTACTTAATGGCTAAGGTAACAGTCAAAAGTGAGAGGCAAGGGGACTCACTCTAATCAAGCACTCCGAATCGTGAGAGGCAAGGCAAGGGGACTCACGCTAATCTAGCACCCCGAATCGTGAGAGGCAAGGGGACTCACGCTAATCTAGCACCCCGAAGGGAACATAGTCCAATTACGTCCACGTCGTTGTTCCTGGGTAGCGCAAAAAATAGGAAGTTAGCGCACTTAACATGTGAGATTTAATTGTTTCAAGAAAAATAAGCGACTAAACCTGCTGGTAAATATGGTTTCTAGGTAATGGGTGAGTTAAGGGATACATAGGTTAGCTTGCTTGTGGTGTAGAATTAAATAATCTTAAGAAAAATAAGTGACTAAACTCGCTGTTCCCAGGGTCTAGTGGGTAGGACTGCTTGCGATTTGGTAGAGGTAGTTTCTTGTAGGCATTGGGTGAATTATCAAAGGTTTTGCTTACAAAATAACTCTGACCTTAACGCAACCTTCAGAATCGAGTCGAAGGTCAAAGTAATAATTGGTACTAGGACATAATTCTCTCCATCTCATGCAACTTTTGTCGGAAATATTTGGCTGTTTTTAAATTCTAAACACCTATTTTTCAACATTTTTAGCAAATATGGCCTTTATCTGACCTGACCGTGACCTTGAAAGATTAAAAAATATTTCTTTTGTAGGCTTTATTTTACAAATTTACAAATGAAAAATACAGATTTATAAATTTTCCGTTATAGATTTTTGCCCTAGTAAGGCTTTGTCAGAATAACGCGCGTGCCACAAAGATCTTCTCGTTTCGGTGGTTATTCGTTGTCGACAGCTGAGACGAGACTACTCTCACCGTCGACCGTTCGACAGTCGAGAGAAACCGAATAATTAAGACGCGTGAGATTCACGAAAACAGCACGTGAAAATCATCGTTACGAATACACACCGCTAAATCCGTCAAGGACCAATATAATACATTACAAACATTTCAAACCTAAACCATTGCCTACA
>NW_018025165.1:0-822 GCF_002006095.1 Pseudomyrmex gracilis
AAGTACCTCTGTTCTTTTATTATTACATAAATACAGTCTGTTTTTAACTAAACACTTAAATCTCAAAATTCAGTACTTTGTACTAAAACCAACTTTGTTATAATAGAAACAACAACATTGAAGTTTAGTTCATAAAAAAATAACATTGAACTTTAGTACTTACTAAACTAAATTAAAAATCTACATTAAAATAATAGATAATTAACATTTGACATAATCATTACATTAAAAAAATAAAAAAGTAAAAACACTATTCAATAACAAATCAACTAAACTCAGCATGCTGTAAGAAAGCCAAAACTGTGAACACTGACTGAACGGCGAGCAAACGAGAAAGAAGAGCGACGGCGGGGCGCGAGTTGATTGTCGCTTGTTTTATGTTTAAGTTTCATACAAATATGTGCTACATTTTTATTATAATACTACGTGCAAATTTGTCAGACAAAAAGCCTAACAAAATCCGGACAGGCCGGACATGCTTAATTTTAGCCGGACTAAACTGTAAAGAACCAAACATGTCCGGCTAAAGCCGGACGTCTGACAACCCTACCTCTAAGAGATCAACAAATGAGAGATCGATAATTGGGCAGAGATCAAGGAGGGAATAATTAAGGGACGAATCGAATGATANAGATCAAGGAATCTCCACTCCTTGATCTCTGAACAAAAACCCNGGATCTTGGATCCGGAGAGCAGTTCCAAAGCAGTTCTATCAAAGTCCAAATCGAAAGTTACGTCAGCCAGTCCTTAGCATTGCGAGCGTAAATACTTATACTTTGTAAGAAATTATACTCTGAGTGAAATTTTGTGAATAAAATAAAG
>NW_018025165.1:7322-8593 GCF_002006095.1 Pseudomyrmex gracilis
TTTTTTTTTTCATCTGATAATCGTGCACGCTTATAGAATCCGATCATCGTTCTTCGCGCCTTCATTGGCTCACATTTAGTAATTCATATCTCAATAAATATTGCGAATTTTGCAAAATGGAATATTTCATATTTTATATTTTAGAACGTATAAACAACTTACAAATATAATATTTTATATTTTGCAACAATGTATAAATGTACAANATTTTACTTGGCGCTACTTATTGATATTATTTCTTTTGTAGAATANATTTTGTAGAGAAAAATTTTTATAGTAATATGTTTTCTAGAGATATACAAGTTGCGCATGTACTTGGCGCTTTTTTTTACCTTTTTTTGAAAAGATATTTTGTTCGGGTAAATTAGTACAATAAATAATATTACATATGTATATAGTATGTATTTGTATGTATATAACATATTAGAAGAATATATTATACGAATATTATAAGAATATACTATATTATACGAATATATTAATGTTACTTCCTAGACTCCACGGGCTCTTTCATTTCGCAACGGAATATAATTATTAAGTCTAGCGATAATTCTAAGAAATAATCCTTGCAACGAGTTCCTGGAAAGGGAAACGAGAGCCAGCCGGAATAAGATAGACAAGTCCAAACCGGCTGCCATATTATAAACAAAACCTAGCTGGACGACATATGACANACAGTCTCGCGTCGAACAACGCACTACATCGACTCTTGAGAGGAAATTTTTAACGGACAAGAGCNNTTTGTAGAAGCGCGGACACTCGCGATTCCCGGCAACAGCTCTCGTAACTCTAGAAGGGAAGTCGTAAATCAGGAGGCTAGAGTCGCGACTCGCAGACATAAACAAGATAGGGTGCGTACCGATAAGCGAGATCTAAACAAACGATGATCCCATCAATCCGGAGAATCAAACGAAAGGGAAAAAGATCTTTGTCCCAGCAAAATATGATTAAATTTAGTATTAGTTCAAGACGGTACAAAACGGTAAATTATTAAAACCTGCTTTTAATTTACGTGCAGTCCCAACAACTAAAATAGTAAATCAGTAAATGGACAGTTGTATAAAGTCATGAATGCAATATTCCATCACGGATCTTGTATAGAAAACGGTNATTATATAAGTACATGTCGAGAAGGAATATCTAATTGGATTGAAGTTGATGATGGGACAATTAATAAAACAAAATGGCCTAGAGGCGCTAAAAATATTTACATACTTTTTTTGGAAAAAATTAAGAAAAATTAAACTCAAATAAAAGAAAATATTTAATTG
>NW_018025166.1:0-1938 GCF_002006095.1 Pseudomyrmex gracilis
AGATTTATTTTATATATATATATATATATATATATATTTAGTTATTTATAGATACATTTTAATGTCTTAAATATTTTGGTTTTGACTTCTGTCGTCAATTGTAACTCGTGTAAAGTGACTTTAAAATAATCATAACACTCTCTATGTATTGCGTGTCTTTTTTATGTTGTATTCTTTTTCTTATCCCAGACAGCATAGACTTGCAAAATACGTCCTAAAGACATGTGGAAAATGTGCTATTTTTAAGGACGCACTCCGAATGTTTCTAAGATGTTACTTGAAAGTTTGTGCTGTCCAGGATTTTTTTTTCAATTTTTTTATCTATTCTATTTATTCTTTTCTTATCTATTTTTCCTTTTTTTCTATCTTCTTGTTCCATCTATCTTTTCTACTTCTATCCTTTCTATCTAAGTTTTTACCTGTTCTGTTATATTTATATTCTTTATGAAAATATACAACATTAGTTTTGTAAATAGTGTATTAATTTTTATATATTTGTATTTATTTATATTTTTATTGAAACATTGTTTTATACTATAACATGTAGAGTTATTTCAATTATTTTAATTATTATTATTTTTTATGCTAAAAAACGTATATAAACATTTATTACAATTAAACAAAACAAATGTTTTACATTGTTTTCGACGGAAGAAACCACCATCTTCTCGCGGTTTCCATTGAGCAATACTGTGTACGTAATTCATTTCTAAAACTTAAATAAAATAAAATATTTATTTCAAGAATACTTTTTTTTTTTAATTGATATTATACGTAATTGAGAGTAGCAAAGTAAAAAGTATACTAACAGAATACTTTTTACGTAACAAACAACATTAAAATATATTTTTATCTCTATGTATTTTATATTAACAATAATTTTGCTAAATGTATAATTAACCACTTGCGGTGGAAAGACGTGCCACGCACTTTGAGATGCTTCTGTTACCGGAACGCCAGCGACGTGTTACACACGTCGTCAGGCGATTGTTGCAGAAAGAAAAATGACGTGCGTGGCACGTCAACTGTTAATGAAATTCTTTACCGAGGCACAGTTTCTGCTTGCACTTCATCGTGTAAAGTTATCAGTATTGACCCCCGAACGCTGCCTGAACGTGCCCCGAAGTGATTTGCACTTGACTGTTCTGGCATGCGCAACCGTGAATTTCTTTGCACCGCAAGTGGTTAAGTATACTGTAAGACATCCGCTGTGCGGCACCACGTTACGTGTGCCGGCGAATATCACGCGGTGCGTCACAAATATCACACGTGTTCGATCACGCAGTAGACACGAGAAAATATCGGGGAAAACGGAGCCTGCTCCGAAAGGGGACGAAACGATCCTGGCACTCTTAGACGAAATCGCGAGCGAGTCACACGTCGAGATCCATAGCACAGATTCTAGATCGAGAATTAAGTCGGAGTCGCAAAGTCGGGAAACGATAGGCAACAAACGGTTTTGTAACGTTGTTAATTAAGTGTGAATAAAGGAATGTGATTAAGTTGTTGCACACAACCGAGTCGTAACAGTTATTCAAAACCTAGCTTGTGTTGTCTGTTGTGCCGAAAGGTCGATAGTCGTTATAGAAGTCGTCCTTGGCTTTTTCTGTCAAGTGTTTGTCGGTCGTGAGCGAACGTTCACAATAGACAATTTAGTAATTCGCTGATAGTCGTGTCGGTATCATATATATATCACTCAATAATAAAATTTCAATCGGAAGAAATTATCTTATAACATCAGAAGTGGGATCGCAACTTGCGGCGACAAGTCGAGTGTGCGAATTTAGTCGGTGGTGCGGGTTAGTCCGGTGTCAGTTATATGCACGCGCAAAGAACAAGAAAACAAGTGAAGATGGACCGAGCGGCTTTGGAGGAAGCGACGGTGGAACAATTACGGAAAGAAGCAAAGAGATATAGGCTGCCGTCGACGGGTGACCG
>NW_018025166.1:2331-4110 GCF_002006095.1 Pseudomyrmex gracilis
AATGCATCGTCCACGAAGTGGCTCGCGACACAAATTCCGGAGTTTGGAGGAACTGAAAATGAGAATATCAAAGTTTGGATTCGTCGAGTGGATCGGATGGCGCAGATCCACGGCGTCTCCGACGGTGTAGTCCAGCTGGCAACGTCCAGTAAATTAGTAAAGCAGGCGAAACAGTGGTATGACCGCCAAGAAGGTCAGAGTGTTGAGACGTGGGTGAGCATGAAAGAAAAGATGTGTAAAGTGTTTGAAAGACATGTACCCTTTTATTTAACGATGGAAAAGGTTGAAGCGAGGAAATGGAATGTGAACAAGGAAACTTTTGACCAATATGTGATGGCGAAAATGGATTTGATACACGCGCTGGACGTGCCGGTCAAGGATGCAGTCCACTTGGTAATAGGTGGAATTTCTTCTAGTTCATTGAGAGCCACCGCGCACTCGCTGAAGAGTAAAACTGTGGAAGATTTCCTAGACGATATGCGGGGTATCGCGGCGAGCTGTGCCGACAATGGTAAAAAGTCTACTACATTAGTGCCGGCAAATAAAGTGAAAAATAAATCTTGTAGAAACTGTGGCGGTGCAGGTCACGGGCACAAAGATTGTCGCGCGGAATTGACGTGTTTTTTTTGTAAAAAGAAGGGTCACCGGCAATTCGATTGCCCAGTGTTGAAAGAACGGAACAAAAAAACTTCGGGACAACATCAGCAGGGGTCGTCCACCCCGGCAGCAATCATGGAAGAAAACTCAGGNCCGGAAACAGTAGCCTTCGTGTCAGAGTCCGACGGAACAAATTTAGAATTGAACGAGACGACTTGCAAAATCAACCATATGGCGGGGAGGAGCTGCGATTTAACAGCCATGTTGGACACAGGGAGCCCCGTCTCCTTCGTAAAGTATTGTATATATATATCGCACATTAAACCGTACATAGTGTGACGTGGTATTCGCGCCGCTCTTTCCCCGTCACAAAAGTTAAGAGATTTCGCGGGAGCCCGGGAAAACGAGCTGAAAAACGAGCGCCAAGATCCTCCAGGGCTTGCATGCATCCGCTTAGAATAGTCTTTTATTTTTATTTTTGTATTTTATGTAATTGCGGCGCTTCACCGTCACGAAAACATCGAGAGACTTTTCGTCAAGGACAACGGCGGTACCCGTACGAGAAAGAGAGAGAGAGCGGAACTGAGGCGCGAAGTCTCATTTCCCGGTCACGTGGAGAGCCAGGGTAGGTGACTGCAGACAGAGGCCACAGCGGAACCTCGGCGCTTTAGCCTAGCGGAACGGGCGGAACGGCGGAACGAACATCCACGAGCCGGCCTACGCTGAGACATGCGGTGTTCCTGCCATCCTGCTGCAGGGTTTCAAGGACCCGCTGCTTATCTGATTGCTGCATCCCTTGGATTGCTATCCCGCCCCGCTGCTTGCTGCTTTACCTACGCTGCTGCAAACTAGTTATAGGCACTGCGAGCATTCAAATTTCGCGGCCCGCTGATCCTGCCGCCTGCGAGCGAGCTTGCGAGCCGCGCCGCTAATCCTGCGACCTGATTGGCCCCGCGACCTACCCCGCGCGATCTTAGCGCTACACGGGGTATCGACCGCTTATCGAACGAAATCTTCGTGCTCTTGGTCGCGAACAGCTGTGCCAGTGATGCTAGATTTGCCCCGCACTCGCGCATGCGCAGAGGTTAAAGCGCCAGTAAAGTATTACATTCGTTCGTGCAACTGGTGTCTTTAGTCGCCCCAAAGAAAAATAGAATTATAAATATATGAAAACACAACATA
>NW_018025167.1:0-1489 GCF_002006095.1 Pseudomyrmex gracilis
GGACCGTATGTAGTAGTCGAAAAAATCTCCGACGTGACGTACGTCGTAAAAAAGGGAAGACGTGCAGTAAAAGTGCATGCAAATAGATTAAAACACTACATAGAAAACTAAAAACTTACCAATCGGCCTCGTAGGGGTTCCCCTACGCGGGACGCCTCTAGGGGGTCTCGTCCGTGGCACGATGAGGGGATCATCCGTCATCACGGCGATCCAATCAATAACGATCGACCGGCAAAGGCCACAATCCTCGGATGAGGACAGGATGTCGTCCACGAATTGGCGACGCACGCACCCGGTACACACCATGGGTCGCTCGTTGAACTCGCAAAAGGAGCACCCCGGACCATCAACGGGCCGGTAGTGGCTCATGCCGGGCCCGTCGCTGATCGGCGGGACGTGGTCTCCGTGGTGAGGGTGCCGCGACAAGATGTAAATAACCCGGGCAGTGGCAGCCCAGCAAATGAAACAAAACTCGCTGGACACCAAAGCAACAATGGGTTCATAGTCCCAACACCAATCACACACGCGAGGCCACGAGGTCTCGACCCCACAGACCATACAAAGGGGGGCGTTATTCACAGCGTTAGCCGTAGCACCAGTATAATTTTAGCAAAACCAAATTGTACAGTAGAAACACGTAACTGTTCTAAAGACAGGGTGCAACTGACAAGACTCGCCTCTACAAGCAACCAAGAACAACAGAAACTCTAGCGTAAGCAGAAAAATGATACAGGAAACTGAGACTAGAGATAAGACAGACAGCACACGCAGAAAAAAGAACGGTATTCTGAGTCCAACTAACGTAGCAAAACCAAACGTTTAAAACATCACGGTATTTTCTCCTTACAGAATTTTGTTCGCGATCTGCACATCGATCTCCGCTCAAACAACAAACAGCGAGATCGAGTCGTCCGAGTATAAGATAACGAGATTCCAACACAATCCTGGACTCTACTACGAAAAGCGAGGAACGTTGTTAAGAACAGACAAAAAATGGAAATTAGTTATTAGAGTAGATATATCGGCAGTCGAAAAACGAATTACACTAGTAAATAATACGTTAAAAATAACAAGCAAAATGTGCTCGGATAGCGATGTTCATGACAGTAATAAAATAAGTTGTCAGAAAGTATATACAAAACTACTAAGTAAAGAAGAAGAAATAAGTAAAATTTTTAAAAGAATCAAAGTCATCGTAGNACTCTCAACACGTAAACGCAGGGGACTGGTCAATGGAATCGGTTCAATAGCAAAACAATTGTTCGGTACCATGGACGCGGAAGACGAAAAAGCTATCTCCGACCACATTAGCTTGTTAGAAGATAGACAAGTGGCAGAGGAACATGCGATTAAAAACCATCTAAAAGTACTAAACGCGACAGTAGCCCATCTCGGTAGAGTGGAAAGCGTAATTCAAAATAACGAAAATCTACTAGCCAAGTCGGTGTCACAAATCATAGCTTCTGTAAATAAACAAACACAAGAAAAT
>NW_018025167.1:2539-3897 GCF_002006095.1 Pseudomyrmex gracilis
TTATTGTAAGGTTATCGGGGCTACTGGAATCCGACGCGAGGATCCAGTCGCCGGTCGCTACGCGAAATGTGATAGCGCGTCCAAGGACGCGCTGACCAAGGGTCGCACGCGCGGCCGAAAAGATGCAATGGTCTGCATTGCACTTTTCGGACACCGGATATCGTCAGGGTTTTCCTCCGCCAATCATGATTGAGTGACTGAGGTATAAAAGCCGGCATCACCTGTGCGTTGTTGGAATAATCCCGAGACGTGTCGCGGCCGAAGGCTCTACTCGACAGAGCATCACTTGTGGAAACTTAGACTTAAAAGTCAAAGGTGAATTAAAGTGTAAACACGAGTTGACGAATAAAAGTATAATTTCGACAACACAATAATCTACTGTTCTGTTAACAAAAAACTGGTATCTTCCCGACGTCCCTCCTCGCGGCATCCAAAAGATCCCACGAAATAACAAAATGAATATTATTTTTTTACCTTTAGAATCAAATGCAATGTTTTCCTTACAGTTTTCTGTAAAGACTTTTGTGTTGTCATTATTTATATTTTCTTGACTTCCTTTTTTACATCTTACATCTATAATATCGCTGTTTTTATTATTAGGTTTATTGTCTATAAAAAAACCTGAAAGAAAGCTCTTTGCTAGTAGAAAGCATAATACTGTTGAATATTTTTTACAAAACTACTATTTTACTTTCTTTTATTATCTACGTATTGTAATAACTAACATAAAATTTACCAATTTTAATTATACATTTATTATACCTTCATGAGACTAGTACCATTCATTTTCATTTCAATCTCATTGCTCGTATCAACATCAATATTCATATTTTTATCATCCAAACTGACATTATCTTTTAGAATACTAATTTTAGTGATTATTATTTGAGTTATTTTATTAGTGTTGATATCAATTCCATCAGTTGTCGCATTTGTATCTAAGTCTTCCACAAATTTATCAATAAGTATCCAATCATTGCAAGTATCATTTTTTATTACATCAGCAGTTTTATCTGCAATAGGTAATACAACTATGCTATTGCTGCTCGAGTCGTTGTTTAGAATTTTGTCTTCAGTAATTATATGACTATCACTATTTTCAACCATGATAATATTCATATCAATATCCATATCAATATTCTCAGTTAATGTTAATTCTTGACTTGTATATTTATTATTGCTTTGAGCAATAATTTCTTCATTACCAACATCTAAAATATTAAAAAATATGATGAAAATGATGATTAGCTCCAGATAATTTACAATAGTGTGGTTAAGGCAGTTAGAGCATAACACCGGTGTTGATGTGTAAATGTGTAAGAAGTTGATTTATTTACCATGAGTAAGTATAAATAAAC
>NW_018025168.1:0-3881 GCF_002006095.1 Pseudomyrmex gracilis
TTGTATGGATATACATTGCACATACAAATAATAACGTATGTCGTTGTAGATCACCACATATACGTAGAATAAATCATATCTACAGACGTATATGAAATGTACATATATGGGATGTCTAATACATATTCACTGCAGATATCTTCCATGTACTTTTTTTATCAATGGACACGTGCATTTGATATACAGATGTGGAATATACAAGACGTATATTTTATGTATATTTTGATATACTATCATCTCAAATGAATATATATATCACATATATTCATACAATATTTTATGAATAGTCATAAATGGACACATCTATCCACGTATATCACATTTACATGCATTCGATGTATGTACATGGAATGTACATAACGGATATTTTTATGTATATTCAGACTATCATCTCAAATGAATATATATATCATATATATCCATACGATATTCTATGAATAGTCATAAATGTACATCCATCTACGTATATTACATTTATATGCATTTGATGTATGTACATGGAATGTACATAACGTATATTCTTATGTATATTCAGACTATAATCTCAAATGAATATATATATTACGTATATCCATACAATATTCTGTAAATATTTTATAAATATATATACATCCATGTATGTCACATGTATATAAATTTGATGTATGGATATTACTTGTACATGGTGTATATTTTATGTCTATTGAAGCTACTATCTGACATGAATATACATGATACGTAGATCCTTATAATATTCCATGTATAACCTGAAATATTTATACGTTTCTGTTTATTCTATATATATACATGAGAAATACATAATATTTTTTTCATGTTACAGACACTCTATGTATATACATAGAATATTCAATGTTTACTGGGTACATACTTTCCACAGTTCGAATATATATGTATGAATATTGCGAGAAAAACTCCAAGTGCCTCGGTTGCCGAATAAGAAAGGCGACGGCACGGAAAATCGGAGATTCCAGGTTTGACTCCTGGCCGAGGAGTTTTTTCCGCAATATAAATTTAATTTCAATTAGGGGGGTATTTGGGATTTCTCATATATGAGACGCAAGTATAGCATCCTATAAGAATTTTAGAATTGTTATTACAATTCTAATTTCACGTGTAAAAATTTACACGTCAACACGTATATATGTATATATATACACGTATAATTTCCGCACAACACCTAGCGAACGGCTTTCATGACCGAATACATATTTATTAGTTTCCACATTTCATTGATATTTGCAAAATATCATCTGTAAAACTCAATCCTCCAGTTTCTAGATCGAAAAATACAATTTTAAAGTATTCAGTTTCATAACTTAAAGTGTCGTCTGTTATTTCTTGGATGCAATTTTCAGTATTAGACGTGCATTGATCTAATAATCCCATATTGCTTTTATACATTTCTCCTTCAGAATTTTCTTTTCGATTTCTTAACTGAGATCTTTTTGCTTTCAACTCTAATCTTTTCTTTTTAAATGATGGTAAATTAGATTTTTTGTTTTTATTTAGTAAAATTTTTTCAGAATGTTGTATGTGTTTCATCAAATTGTTGCTCCAATTTACTTTTACTATGTCCATACTTCGTCGGAGGTAATCTGTTCCACAATTTTTTTGTGCAACAGTGGCAGCAAACCGAAAATCTGCTGATTCTGAAGTACTGTAAGAAATAGCTTTTGGAGCTTTACTACACATAGAATTATTGAGACTTTTATTAGGTTGACTGCTAGCTGCACTAGCAAACTTCGAAGCGTTCTTAGAAAGTTGCAAAAAAGTTTCTTTCAAAATTTCAAATAGAACTGAATTGTTTAGTCTAACACCTGATACATCGTCTTTATCTGCTTTGCACCATTTATTACAATTTTTGTGGTAATCAAATAAATGATAAGAAATATTTTTTAAAGCAGCTTTTATTCGTACAACGTCACCTTTATTTTGGTGGATAGCATAAGTAAAACAACATTGTATATGTTTTATGATGTCGTTAGATAATTCTTTGTCAGGATCTGACGTTTTATTTTTATGTATTTCATGTAAAATATTGCCTACACCTTTGGTCGAATNATTNATATNAGATTGCTTTATAATCACATGCTTACTTGTATCTTGAATAGATGACAAACTACAACTGTCATTATCGCCAATAAAGACAGCAACTTCAACATTAGCGTTTTTTAATATTTCACTTTTAGTTATAAGTTGCGTTGCTCCATCTGCTTCCATAGCTTTGGCACTGCCATAAAAATTTAGCCTACAGTCATGTTCCTAGATTTTTTCAGTACGTCCATTATCACAAATTCTGCATTTTCTATTTCTCGTACAAAAATCTAAAACTTTTCCTGTTTTTAGTCCTATTATTGCACAATATTCATTTAAGCTATCGTATGTATAGCCATTTCCTCGTTGACTCCAACCCATGTCGTACGAAACAAAAATTCTTACGATTGGCTCTTTACTATTTGTAGAATCCGCATTCACTATCAAAAATCCTTTCTGTAAATGTCTAGAAAGGATAATAAAGGAAAGGATAATAAATTATTAACTAAAATGGGAATATTTAAAAATTATTTTAATAAAAAAAGATTTATTAAAATTTCACAATTGATTGACAGTAAGATAAAAACATATGAATGATATATTATATACCATATAATTTGTAAATAACTCGTGTATATTGAATACATTATAAATATATATGGTAAATATATATGTAAGAAATTACATAATATGTATAAAGAATTACATAATTACACTCATAGAAGTAGAAGACAAAATTATTTACAATTTGTCGAAGAATTTCATAATAATATATATATTATATACTGTCGATAATATATAATTTTAATTTTNTTAATCAAAAAATTGATTTTTGGTTACTAAAGATAATATAAGTCAATTATATCTCAATGACATCTAATTATGTGACTTTGTACTNTAAAAATGCAATTTTTATTGTTCGGTTCAAGAAATTGTTAAATCCACTTATTATTGGACTTGCGAACGATTTTTCTTTAATCGACCAGTACATACTGTGCGCCACACACAATCATCTCATCGGCGCATAGTACTTTCCTCCTAAAACTTATTTTATTCAAAAATAATAATATTTTTATATACCTACATGGTGAAATATAGCCTTTTAGAGTACAAAATATCATGTGTGTCTACTCAAGATAAAATTAAGCTATACTCCCAAAAAAACAGACTTACAATACTTTTTTCACTTCTTCTACACTTTGTAATGTAAGAGCTCGTTCTATTGCTGCTGCCTCTGAACAACTTTCTTTTGCTACATATTCTACAACAGGACCAATTATCCTTTCGTGTGTTTTGAAAATCTGTGAATCGATGCCAGGCAGATCCATTGTATTAAACAATTTACTCAAATGAGTTTGTCCTACCCCAGCATGAATTGCTCCTATAAGAAGTATTAATATAAACTTAAATAAAATATATTCAAATATTTGACATGTATAAAGATAAACATATATTTATCTAATGCTGCTTTTGTGTTTACAGCAAATATATTTTTGCTAGATGATGGATTTTTATATTTTTCTCCACTTTTAATTTTGTTTATTAATAAGCAATGGTGACATCGGATGTCAAAAATTGAGGCAAGACTTTTTGCTGTCTCTTTTTCTATATTTTGTAACAACAACGGTTGCTTACAAAATGAGCAATACATATTATTTGCCATGTGCTGAATATCTACTATTCTATTGCCTTCAATGCTACAGACTGAGGCTATTGCATGTTCTGATTTTATCTTAACTTTCTTTCGTTTTTTTTCGTTTGCTATTTGTTGCATCATAGCATCGTGCACTTTTTTTTAACAAATTTTCCTTTATATCTATACACTTCAGACGACATTGTCTAATATT
>NW_018025169.1:0-1497 GCF_002006095.1 Pseudomyrmex gracilis
ACATAAACGTGAGATACGTCATCCACGTCGGTTAATCCACAAGCGTCTTTCCATTTTTGACGAAGAATCAAATCTTTTGAAAATCTTTAGAAAACATGAAAAATTACGATTGTGAAAAAAAATTGTTAAGCTCATTTTTATACTTTTTTTGTATAAGACTTACCCATGTACAGAAATATGTTCTGTTTTTGACGGCTTGCGGTTGCACAAATAACACTTTTTTCGATGAGACATTTTTCTACTTCCCCGACTTGAGAGATTAGACATTTTTCTACTTCCCCTGAATGCGACATCTAAGGCACTTTGCGCTTACCAAGCAATTTTCTTCCCGCATGCACACATATCCGCGTGGACTCAACTTCTCTAACTCTAATCTTATAAACAGTTTCTGCGCATCCCCACTGACCCCCACTCCCTCGATTCAGTGCATGCGCAAAACACACGATTCCTCTGACAGAGTGAGAGAACGATATATCGTCTGCACCGTAATGTTTTCGGAACTTTCCAAGCCAAACGAGCAATATAGGAGTATTACATATATGGTGGATTCATATCTACAGGCCGTGTCTATAAGTATATATGGTCTAAGCTCTCTATCGCGGACAGCTCGCATAATGGCAAGGGGCGTTCCATATTATAGTTCAGTGGTTCCGATCTTCACTGCCGGCATTAGAAATCTATAGCACATGTGACGTGAAGTGTAGATTTGTAATANGGGAGACTGGGGCTGATTGTGTTGTGACACGGGTAAAAAGTTGTAACGGTACTGCTTTTTCGCGAGAAAAATATCCCGTTGTTTTGTGTCTTTTAAATTGTGCGGAGTAGCTCGTCGGATTCCAGGAACAGGTAAAGAGTGAGTGAACTCGGTGATTAAAAAAATAACGAATTAAATTTATTCAATAAAACAAAACAAAATAAAAATAATATGTACAAGAAAAGAATACGGAGAATAGTCTGCTGCGGAATTTATTTTGGGTTCTCCGAAATGCGTGCGGGTAAATCACGTTTTCAGCCGAGCGGCTTGAGTCTATGTACAAAAACTAGATGTCTGGCTCTTTAAACGCGAAAGCCTCGGTCAAGGCTACTCGGGGGCCTCGGCTAGATGTTTTGACGCGTGAGTGCCGCTGTATCGCTCGCAACGCAGGTTATCGCGAGAAATGTCTTTTATCGTGAGGAAAGTCTCTTTTCACGAAAAAGAGGTTTACGGGCGGTCGGATCACTAACCGAGCTTTATCGGTTGTAAGGAAAATATTTACAAGGCGGGAAAGTTACTTTCCTTCCGAAAAGTAACTTTGCCGTTCGGCGCGATCTCGCGTCGCTAGGCCTATATTCACGCTTCGCTGCTTCCCCTGAGGCGGCTCCAACGGAAAGAGAGCCGGTTTTCCCGGCGGAGAATCGAAAGATTCCCCGAGCGGAGCGGAAGAGAGAGCCGGTTTACCCGGCGGAGAATCGAAAGATTCCCCGAGCGGAGCGGAACAGAGAGCCGGTTTTCCCGGC
>NW_018025169.1:2352-3687 GCF_002006095.1 Pseudomyrmex gracilis
TAATTATTTGGCGCAAAGCGCCGCGTTTTTGGCCGGGACGGATGGTCGGTCCCGGCCGTAACGATTTGCATCGTTACATCCCCCTCCTCCTTAGGGNAAAGACGTGTTCTTACACGTCTTCAGCCGCCCTCGGCCGTCGAAGCGAAGGACCCATCGGCCATCGGGCAAGTTCACCTTGTACTTGCGCCANACGTGTCGGGCCTTGTGCGGCACGCTGATGCGCCTTCCCGGCTGGATCTCCACCTGTGTTCCTGGTGGCGGTGCTGGCGGCGTGTCAGGANCGGTGGTGATGGCGTTCACCGTGTTGTCGCTGGTGGGAGCCTGGATCCTTGCAGGATATGGCCAGGCCGTGGCCCGAATCCTCGTTCCCGGTGCTGCTCGGCGGGCGTTTATGTCCGGGGCCGTCAGCCGGCGGATCTTCCTCGCCGTCTCAGGAACTGCTTTGGCGGGGGCCGTTGTTTTTGGCCCGTCGAGGTCCTCGTCGAGGTCTGAATCCCCGAATAAATCCCTGAGGACCTTGCGCCGGTTTTTCGCCGGTTTCGCTTCTGGAGGTGCTGCCTCCTTATCCACGAGGTGGATTATACTCTCGAANAGCGTTTCGAGCGTCTCGTCCGGCATCTCAGAGTAGTTCTCCGCAATAGCTTCTTCAGCGTTCATTGTGGCGAATGATGCTTTGACAATTTTTCCGGCGGCTTTTATAGCCCGGGGGCTGTTATTTTCCCGGTGTCCGCTCTTAACCTTTATTGTTGCTATTGCCGGAGGTTCGTTTTCGTCTGTCTCTGTTTCGTTGTCGCTTTCCTTGTCGTTGTTTTGATCGCTCTGTCTGAGTTTCTTTAAATCTCTCACGTGTACGTGACGGTGCCATTTGTTTTGTCTGTCTTGTAGATCCGCGATCACTGGNGAGATATATCGTTTTACTTTCAGTGGTCCGATATATCGTGGCGCGAGCTTTGCGTTGAAATCCCGAGATTTGTTTGACAGTGGATAAACTCGTTTCCACACGTCCTCTCCTATTTCCGGTCTCCAATCTCGTCGACGTAAGTCATAATGNCGTGCCTGGTGTTGGAATGCTCGGGCGAAATGGATTTTTACTATTTCGAATGCATCCTCCAGTCGTTTTCTCAGGATATGTGGTGCGGCTGCGGCGGTTCGNGGTGGACGGTCGTCGGCATTTGGGCGTGCCAGTTCTCTGCCGTGATTCAGGTACGCTGGTGAGTATCCGGTCGAGTCATGGCGCGCCGTGTTGTAGGCGAACTGCAGCGCTGGGATTTTCTCGTCCCATTTTTTCTGGCTGCGTGTGATAAATTGCGCTATCATCGTCTTAATTGACCTGTT
>NW_018025170.1:0-1230 GCF_002006095.1 Pseudomyrmex gracilis
TATAAAATAATTAAAGAATTTTTTAATGCTTTAAAAATTACAAACTAATAAATATGTATTCGGTCATGAGAGCCGTTTGCTAAGTGTTGTGCGGAAATTATACGTGTATATACATACATATATACGTGTTCACGTGTAAATTTTTTACACGTAAAATTTGAATTTTTATAATTATATATATGTATGAATATTGCTAGAAAAAACTTCAAGTGCCTCGGTGGCCGAATAGGAAAGGCGACAGCACGGAAAGCCGAAAATTCCAGGTTCGACTGCTGGCCGAAGAGTGTTTTTTGCAATATAAATTTACTTTCAATTAGGGGGGAATTTGGAATTTCTCATATACAAAATGCAAGTATAGCATCCTATATGAATTTTAGAATTGTTATTACTATTCAAATTTTACGTGTAAAAAATTTACACGTGAACACGTATATATGTATATATATACACGTATAATTTCCGCACAACACCTAGCAAACAGCTTTCATGACCGATTACATATTTATTAGTTTGGGAACTTTGAAGCCTAAAAAGATTCTGTAATTGTTTAAACCACGTTGAAGGAAAATAGCGTTGTTCGAATGTATATGTATGAATATTGCAAGAAAAACTCTAAGTGCTTTGGTGGCCGAATAAGAAAGGCGACGGCACGGAAAGCCGGAGATTCCAGGTTCGACTCCTGGCCGAAGAGTGTTTTTCGCAATATAAATTTACTTTCAATTAGGTGGGAATTTGGAATTTCTCATATACGAAATGCAAGTATAGCATCCTATATGAATTTTAGAATTGTTATACCTATTCGAATTTCACGTGTAAAAAATTTACACGTGAACACGTATATATGTATATATACAGGGTGATTCAGAACAACTTGTTATCTTTGAAAATACATATTCTTGACTAACTTCTAAGACAACTTTTTAGTTGGCAAAATTTTGTCTGGCGCTTACTTTTTGAGTTACTAATAAAAATAGTTGACGTACCATAAGTCGGATTTAAAAGGTAGGCAAGGGCGGCGCAACTCACCGTGATTGACAGTGATTTATGTGATGCACGGATTAAATGATACAAATTGCGAATGAGTAAATAAATAAGAGAAAAAAAGAGAGAGAGAGAGACAGAAAAAGATACAGAAACAATGCGTAGCAATCAGCTGATCGCGTCAGGCACCACACGTAATCGCCCGCGTCTCTGACGGTGAGTTGCGCCGTCCCTGCCTACCTCTTGCAT
>NW_018025170.1:5810-7224 GCF_002006095.1 Pseudomyrmex gracilis
TTACAATTGATTTGGTACACTACATTTTTATTTTGATCATGCTCTTTACCGTCTTTTGAAACTTTTATAAACTTGTTCAATTTATTCAAACTTTGAAATACCAAAAATGTTTTATTAAATTTTTTAAAAACCTAACTGAAAGTCCGATAAACCAGTCAAATAAGGAACAACAAAATAAATGACATTTTTTATATTATCACCTGATAATAGAGTGGAATTGTTGACAGTATTTAGATTTAATTTCTCATTAACTAAGACTTTGATTTTGTTCTTTAGTCTTAAAAATAAAATGTAAACGTTAATCTATTTTAAGTAACACATCAATCATAAATTTAAAATTATTCTCTTGGAAACAAGGGTCAGATAATAACATTATTCTATCCACCATGCTCAATATAGTACCAATTGTTTGTGATTTTGGATGAGACAAAAAAAAGTTTAAATATTTACTTAAACAAGTAGATTATGGTACCAGTCAGAACATAATTTCCCATTCAAATTTAAGACCTTGACTTTTAAAAAACTTAAAATATTGTTATTTTAAATCTCAATTGTAAATTGTAATCTATTATTATAAATGTTAAACATGTCTAAGAATGATGATAAATAATCACAAGGTGCTGTTAAAATAATAATGTCATCATATATAAAATAAATAGACGGAATTTAATTTAGCTAAAACTGATTTCTCCAAATTTTGCATCACAATATTCGCAATAATCGGAGATAATGTGGGACCCATAAGCATTTTGAACCTGTGTTTATAAATTACATTAGCAAATGAAACAAATGTGGATGTCAATACAAAATAAATAGTTTCTAAAAATTTATCAAAAAAATTTTTGTGTTTTTTCTGATATATTTCCATCTAATCTTAATACTTTTTATAGCTAGATCAATAGAAATATTCGTAAAAAATAAAATTACATCTAACGACACAAGTACATGACCTTGTCGCATTGTGGAACCCCTCAAATTGTTAACCAAATCAAAACTATTTTCAACATGACTATTAGTACATGGTATGCTTTTAAAGATCAATTTATGTAAGTATTCAGCAAATTGATGTAGAAAAAGTTGTGTGTGTGTGTGTGTGTGTGTGTGTGTGTGTTAATCGAAAAGACAATTAATCTAAACGAATTTTTGTTTTATGAATTTCCGGTATTTCGTAGGCTCGAGGTGACAAACCATCACTAGATTTAATAGTTTTCTAAGGTAAATCCGAAATATAATTTCTATAAACCCAATTTCTTAATAATTTATTAAGATTTCTTTTAATGTTTTTAATAGGATTCTTATTGACAATAAAGTACGTAAAGCGATCGTTGAGCATACTATTTATCTTTGCTAAATACATAGACTTATCAACAGCAACGGTCACATTATCCTTGTCAGCACGTATAAATATAATATC
>NW_018025171.1:0-1416 GCF_002006095.1 Pseudomyrmex gracilis
TTGGCTGATATATTTGAAAAATTTCGAGAAAATTGGTATTTGAAGTTATGGATTAGATCCCGCGCATTATTATACTTTACCCGGTTATACGTGGGACGCTATGCTGAAACACACAGGCATAACGTTTGACTTACTTACAGATATTGATATGGTTATGTTTATCGATCGTGGTATACGCGGTGGTCTTAATCAGTGTAGCACAAGATACGCGCCCGCTAATAACAAGTACATGAAGACTTACGACTCATCAAAACCAACGTCGTATCTCATGTACTTTGATATAAATAACTTGTACGGCTGGGCAATGTGTCAGCCGCTACCGTATGCCGCATTCCAATGGGTAGACAACATCTGGAGTGTCGACGTGATGTCTGTGACATTAACCTCAGATATCGGTTACATCCTTGAAGTTGACCTTGAGTATCCTCGCGAAATGCACGACGCACACGCTGACCTACCGTTTTGCCCGACGCGCGATAAGCCGCCTGGCAAGCGGCAGGAGAAGCTGCTCGCAACACTACACGATAAATCGCGTTATATTATCAATTATCGCGCCTTGCAACAATGTGTACGACACGGTCTTCGTATGACAAAGATCTATCGCATACAATTTGCACAATCTCCATGGCTCCGCAATTACATCGAATTAAACACACAATTACGAACGCTGGCTACCAGCAATTTTGAGAAAAATTTGTACAAATTGATGAATAANGCGGTTTTCGGTAAAACTATGGAAAATGTACGTAATCATGTGGATATAAAACTCGTAACAAAGTGGGACGGAAGATACGGTGCGGAAGCACTGATCTCCCAACCAAATTTTCATAACCGAAGCGTCTTTTCTGAAAATTTTATTGCAATTGAATTGCGTAAACTCGAGGTGAAATTCAACAAACCGATTTATGTGGGCATGTGTATATTAGACATATCCAAAACGTGTTTGTACGAATTCCATCACGATTACATGGCACCTCTGTACCAAGAAAAATGTAAAATTATGTACACCGACACAGACAGTCTCATTTATTTCATTGAATGCGAGAACGTGTACGATATCATAAAACGTGACATTGCTCGGTTTGATACAAGTGATTATCCAGTTGATAACGTGTATGGTATGCCACGCGTCAACAAAAAGGTTCCAGGATTGATGAAAGATGAAAATAATGGAATTATAATGACTGAATTCGTCGGACTTAGAGCAAAAATGTACGCATTGAAGGTAGACGGAAAGAGAGACACAAAAAAAGCCAAAGGTGTAAAGAGTAACGTCGTAGCGAGAACATTAACGTTTGACGATTACAAACAATGTTTGAACGATGAAATCGAAAAGGTGCGTCGACAGTCGTGTATACGATCAAAGCTACACGAAGTATACACTGTGTCCGAATCGAAACTTGCTCTAAGTCTATA
>NW_018025171.1:2266-4093 GCF_002006095.1 Pseudomyrmex gracilis
CAGCACATCGATAACCGTAAGTATGTAGTGGTAGCCTCTGTTGACGCGCGAATACGGACGCATGTCTACCACATCCGCTTGCCAGAGATCATCGTATCCGCGTACGATAACGCGTCTACGGGGAAAATTTCTTCTTGCCGGAGCATGCAATTCTTCTACGAGACGTTGGTTTTTGATTGTGACATGATTCCTCGCCATAGCTGTCTTATTATATGTCTACTGAGTCAGTCGTTTTATTATGATTTGATAGATATTGAAGTGTACGCTGAATTTGTTTTATAGAGTCGCGCAACGATTGCATGTCCTGTTGCAATGCGATAATTTTTCTCTCACGTGTCTCCAGCCATTCATTCACATTCGTGACACACATATCTACGTATCGTTTGTTGGCGGCGTCAGTGTCGGTATCGGGTTGCGCTACATGCATCTTGCGCGACCTTGCATTGTAGCCGGAACCGACAAAGAAGAGAGCGTTATTACGCACGTAATTTTGCAGTATTGCCTCTTTCTCATAATAATAATACATCGACGCTCCGTGTGTTCCGAGCAATATCTCGAATTTGTTGATTGGCATGATGGCGCGCACACGACTGACTCTAACGTCGGCGCGCTATTTATTTTATAATGAGACCTGCTTCGCGCAGTTCTTCGATAATCGACAGAATTTCGTTATCGTGAGCATTATTGCCAGCCTGACGGGATGCGTCTAGCAATCGCAGACGGTCGACGAGTTCATTGGGATCGTCCCAGTGTGCGTACTCGATTTCTCGATCATTTAGCGTCATATTACGCGGTATACCCCTNCCCTGCTTAGTACGCACACTGGATACTAAAGGCGCAATTGTGTATCTATATTTATATCCTTTGTTACCCAGTATTGCGCCGAGCTGGTTATGATGTTTTCTATGAGCATTTGTCATTTCCAATATTGTTTTGTATCGTTGTTTATTTTCTTCAGTATATAACTCACTCCTAGGACATTTCATGAAAATCAGTTCGTAGAATCCTTGTGTTGCTTTGAATCGTATACCATCTACGAATATATTATCTTGTTCATTCACGTCAAAATGTTTATCACCAAGCATCATTCCATCGTTGTCAAAATACACACCATATACGTAGTCTATATTGTTCTTTTTCTTACCACTCAGAATAGCTTTCATATATTGTTGCGCCAACAGTCCAAAGTGACTTTTAAACTTTTCTAGACCCTCCAACGTTTGCATTTGACGTTGAATAGTCGACTCAAACGATTTGTTGTTAGTAACATCTGTGGCAACGATAGTATCAACCGATGGAGTATCCCATGTCAATTTTCGTTTGGTTCGTTTTTTCGTTGGAGTAGAAGTCACCATTGCAGTTTTATATCGTGCGCGTTTTGAATTGTGCAGAGTAGGGGACAATGTTTCGTTCGATGACGTCTGCATTTGTTTCCGCTTCATTTGGGTCTCGTCTTTGAGAAACAATGTATGTGGCGAATTAGTTTCAGTATATTCAGCAATCTGTTTTAAGGGTTCAATAATAGGTTTGAACTGTCTCTCTAATGCAAATTCCTCTTCTAGTTTACCGGTTTTCAGAGCGCGATATATTTGACGAATGGATTGACTCGTTTTTGCGATCTCCTTTGCTACTTTCTCGCGATTTATAATTTCACTGCTTTCGTCAGCCATGTTGCTCGCATCGGTAGGAGATAATACTTGGTTGATGTCTCAACACCAATTAACCACNCGACGGTATTGCGAATTCGTTAAATCCTTTTCTATAGCGACCTTTGTCCAAAGGACTATCCTTGTCGATCACTAAAAATCCATATTTATGTTGCCAACA
>NW_018025172.1:0-1417 GCF_002006095.1 Pseudomyrmex gracilis
GCGGTTATATATATTCGTCTCCGTCTACTGCTCGAAGTTGGCCGAAGCGCCGAGCGCACACGGACACGGCTGTTCGCCTGTGTGCGCATCCCCTCCACTTGCTGTTGCATGCTGCAAAAGTCTTGAAACTGGCATCCCTGCGTGCGAGTCAGAAGCGGTGTCGATCGGAAGGAAATATCGTACCGAGCTAACGTGCGAATTAACGGTAATTTCGGGTGGTGAATTTCCGGGACAATTATCGCCGACGAATTCGCGAACGTACGGTGAATGCGTGTCGCATTTTGGCGTGTATAATTTGTCTGGGAGGATTTGCGTTCAAATAACGTATCGTACCGTCGATCTTCCTAACGCCGAGACAGCGCGCGTTGTTAATCTTTCGGTAATAATCGAAAAACAAAATCAAGCCCCCCGACATCGCGCTCGCTTCGCTCCTCATTACGAGTATTTCTTGAGTGCATAAACATAGACTAAGAACTTGGCTCGGAATTATCTGCGGGCCTAGGGACACAAAATCGGCGAAAGCTGCGTGGCGAGTCAATCCGTTCGACCAAATCGCAATCATCGGCGAAACAAGTAAGTCCGCGTTGATTTACAGCTTGTAAAGAGGCTGCTGCACGCTACTTTATCCCAGCGTATTGTTTGTAACGTGCCTTGGCTTGCACGCTCTTGCCTGCTTAGCTTGCGTCTAGCTTTGCCCATGGCTATCGCTCTTTTCTCGTGCCTGCACTTACGATCTTTCAGCCTACTGTAATTAGTAAAGTCTCCCGTTCAGTACTTTCGCGGTATTGGTCCGATTAAATCATTTATCTCGTTGATTAGCGTGATTCGGTCTGTTATTTGTCGCAACACGTTGTTTGTTCGGTATCTTTTCTTTTATATTATTTTGTATTATACTGTCTTATCTTATTCTTTCTCGTATTTCTTTTATATCATTTTGTATTACACTTTCTTCTATTATTCTTTATATTATTTCTTTTATATTATTTTGTATCCAAATTTTTCAGAGCTGGCTAACTTCTATTCGTACAATAAATTGTTAATTCATTCTGTTTAACTCTGATTTTCTTTTATCATCTGAGCCTTTATATCGCGAGAGTAAAGGGCAGCCTGCATTACAAATTGTTATTAAACCCAGCCCCTCTCCGTTCAAATAGAGCTAGTCGGCCCGTTGTGTCAAGCGACGCCGATTTCGATACGGAAACGTATCTGGCGCCCTACCTTACACCCAAGTATCCGTCGATTCGGCCCGGCGGTGGCGTTTTCAATATCTTTTCTATCCTGCCCGTGATTCGACATTGCCTTCTTGCGAACGCTCACCCGAGTCCCGTGAAAGAAACTCCGTTTGCGGGGAAGCGGCGCGAGAATTACGTTCTAACATAAAAAAAAAAAAACGTTTCCATATATATATATATATATA
>NW_018025172.1:1427-4028 GCF_002006095.1 Pseudomyrmex gracilis
AAAAACTGTTACGGTTATACCGATAGTATATTAGCTTTTCAATCAAATATAAATGTAATGGTACGTCTATGTACAGCTTCTTCAATTATATATATATATTTTTTATATTTTTTTTTTATAATATATACAGGGTGATTCAGAACAACTTGTTATCCTTGAAAATACATATTCTTGACTAAATTCTAAGACAACTTTTTATTTGGCAAAACTTTTTCTGAAGCTTTCTTTTTAAGTTATTAATAAAAATAGTTGACTTACCACAAATCAACAAGTCAACGATACAAGAGATAAGCAAGGGCGGCGCCTATCTCACCGTCAGACGCGGGCGATTACGTGTAGTGCCTGACGCGATCAGCTGATTGCTACGCACTGTTTCTATATCTTTTTTTGTCTCTCTCTCTCTTTTTCTTTCACTTATTTATTTACTCATTCGTAATTTATGTCATTTAATCTGTGCATCACATAAATCACTGTCAATCACGGTGAGTTGCGCCGCCCCTGCCTACCTCTTGGATTCGACTCATGGTACGTCAACTATTTTTATTAGTAACTCAAAAAGTAAGCTTCAGACAAAATTTTGCCAAATAAAAAGGTGTCTTAAAATGTAGTCAAGAATATGTATTTTCTGGGATAACGAATTGTTCTGAATCACCCTGTATATACTGTATTATATAGGGTGTCCTATAATTGCTGTCTCACCGCTCGTAGGTAAGAAGAAGAAGTTATTCTAAGACGAAAAGTCCTATACCACTTTAAAAGATTCGCAATAATTAACGAGATATGAATTAATAAAGATCCGCTAATCACAGCGTGCATCTAGCATAAGAACAGCCCAGTCTGTCGCGCCGCACAGTGGAAAAAAGTGCCGTTTTATAGACAAAAATCTACCGACACCGTATTTTTTGGTCAAATTGAACACTTTTTTTTTTAAATACTCGGGAGAATATTTTCTTGTAGGTGGAGCTGCGAAAATTACGATATATGTAATGGCGAATTCAATATGACGGATCAAAGAAATAAAATGTAGCTGAAAGTATATAAAAAAGTTTATATACATATGGTTTTAGGGCACTGACTATGAATTTTGAGATCAGAAGTACAAAATTCTAAATAACGGATTAAAATGAGGATTATTTTGGAAGGGAGATGTCATTCAAAAACTTTTATCATTAATATTAGATAACTTGTGTACTGTTTGTTTTTCCAAATTTTTTTTATCTATGTTGATCCGTGTATTTTTGTATATTAAATACTCATAAACATTCAGGCAATTGTAATAAATATGTGAGAACTCTTTAATGTTCAAATGTTTCATCTATTTTTCACTTATTTTATGAGAACATTTTTAAAGAATTTATTTAATTGTTTGCAAAGACTGAAAAAAAGTTACAAAACCACCCTAAACTTCTTTAATGACTGATACCTTGACGCGGTGAAGGAGCTTAAATATGGCGTTATTCATGAAGCAGTTAATAAAGCAATACAACAAAACTTAGTCTTTGCAAACAATTAAATAAATTGTTTAAAAATGTTTATAGTCCCTATTTATAGTCCCTAAAACCATATGTAAATAAACTTTTTTATATACTTTTAACTACATTTTATTTCTTTGATCCGCCATTAAATATATCGTAATTTTCGCAGCGCCACCTACAAGAAAATATTCTCCCGAGTATTTAAAAAAAAAATGTCCAATTTGGTCAAAAAATACGGTATCGGTAGATTTTTGTCCATAAAACGGCAATTTTTTCCCACTATGCGCCATAGCGACGGAATACAATAGCGCGCTGCCCGAACGCAGCCTATATGCTGTTTATGTATGCACATGTTATTCTATTAGTTCTTCCCATTCCGTCGGTACGGCGCGACAGACTGGGCTGTCCTTACGCTGGATGCACGCTGATTAGCGGATCTTTGTTAATTAATATTTTGTTAATTAGTGCGAATTTTCCAAAGTGATATAGGACTTTTTGTCTTACAAGGAGACCTTCAGAGATGTTCCCCTCCGATTTGGACAAGTCTTATACATATTACAATATGTAATTATTTTTATAATAAAAACATTGACTTTTTAGACAAAATAAGTAAAAATTATGTACGCTAATACGCTTACACAATATATCACAGTACAAATATTTAAAAAAAAATTTTTTTTAAATAAGATTTGAACCAGCAATACGAAGAGTAGTAGTCGGGTGTCTTACCCACTGAACCACGCCGCTTAGATGCCAAACTGTCCTAACTTAACGGTATATTACGCGCACGGGAAACTTTAAATGCGTTTTTCTCGAAAACGCTTGAGAGGTACGCCCTATTATTGCACCACGATGTAGTGGGAGGGTCCACCTACAATATGTACCCGAGTAGAAAATGATTAAGGTTTGCCTGCATTTTGCTCCGGGCGCAATCAGGTAATGTCATGGCTTGCCTTATTTTGGGAAACCTGATCCGGTACTGATAGTGTCTACATCAGGGTTACCGTATTATTTGATACGTGTGGCTCTTCTGTCAGCGCCGCAATGAGGGCTGCTCTATTAGCGCTTCATTGAGGAAATCCTTATGCGGTCCTGATTGGGTTTTTTCTAAAATTCTCTATTGAAT
>NW_018025173.1:0-1327 GCF_002006095.1 Pseudomyrmex gracilis
GTGACGTCATTTCCCGCGTGACGTCATATCCTGTGACGTCAGAGCCACGCCCCCGCGTGACGTCATACCCCCTCCCCCTGTGACGTCATATCCCCTCCCCCTGTGACGTCATACCCCCTCCCCTTCGTGTGACGTCACCCCTCCCCCTGTGACGTCATACCCCGCACCCCCTTCGGAGCTCCTGGCTTAGAACTCTCATAGTTACACTACTGACGCGCAAACTAAGTGCGCAAAATGGCGCGTATACAGGCGCTATACAGGGGCAATCGTCGCAAGGCTGTTCGGGAAGTACTTCATGGGCCCTCAGAAGTCTGCAAAATGCAGAGGGAGCGGGTCCATGAGTACTTCACCGAACTATACCGCGGCGGCTTGCCGCTGGATGGCGCCGACGCCGTGAAACCAACCTAGCCTCTGACGGATCGTGAGCTGGCGTTCTTCACGGATCCCTTCACGGAGCGAGAGGTCGAACGTCGCATCCGGCGCGTGAGTGACTTTTTGCCGGGGCCCGACGGGCTGACCTACAAGGACCTCCGTGAAGCGGATCTTGGGTCACGTCTTCTCACGGCGCTATTTAACATCTGTTTGCGCCTAAAGGTTGTACCCGCGTCCTGGAAAAACTCCAATACCGTGCTGGTATATAAGAAAGGCGATATGAATGATTTGGAAAATTGACGCCCTCTCGCTATGGGCAATACTACGCCCAAGCTCTTTGCCGCGGTCGTAGCCGATTGTCTGACGGATTGGGCAATATTTCAAAAAAAGCTTACCTCGGTACAAAAGGATTTTCTGCGGGACGAGGGGTGCTACGAGCACAACTTTGTCCTGCAGGAAATCCTGACAGACGCGAGACAATCTCATAAAGAATTGGTTGTGGCGTGGCTGGACCTATCCAACGCGTTTGGATCGGTCCCGCACGCGACGATCAGGGAGGCATTAGCTCAGTCCGGCGTGCTTGCGTTCTTCACAAACCTGTGGGGGTCTATGTACGCAGGATGCACAACATGTGTGCGAACGTCCGACGGGTGGACGGCACCAATCCCCATCCGCTCTGGAGTCAAACAGGGATGCCCATTGAGCCCAATAATGTTCGATTTTGCGATTGATTCCGTGCTGCGCGCGGCCACCGCAGAAAACATGGGTTACAACATCTTGGGGCAGCAATGGTCCGCACTAGCGTACGCGGATGATATTGCACTAGTAGCGGAAACTCCAGAGGGGATGCGACGACTTCTCACCGGGCGTGTTCCGTTTGACCACAGTACGATTCGACACCGATCGATTCGACACCAAATTATTGGACACAGATTTATTCGACACCAAATTATTC
>NW_018025173.1:1902-3893 GCF_002006095.1 Pseudomyrmex gracilis
CGAATCGTACGGTGTCGAATAATTTGGTGTCGAATAAATCTGTGTCGAATCGAGCGGTGTCGAATCGTACTGTGGTCAATAGAGTATCACCCCTTCTCACCGTCGTGGAAATTGAAGCGCGGTCGGTAGGCCTGCTATTACACCCCGCGAAGTGTGCAAGTTTGCACATCCGAACGGGGAGAATGGATCGCGTCCTCGCTACCCGCTTCAAGATCCAGAGAGAGATGATGCAATGCCTGGCAGAAAGAGAAGCGTGTAGGCATCTCGGCATTCCGACGGAATTTTCCGTTGATCAAAACCCCTATTCTACGATCCAGGGCATGATGGAGGACTTGGAGCGCGTCGAGCGCTCGTTGCTAGCCCCGTGGCAGCGAGTCGAGATGGTGGCTACTTACATCCTGCCACGTCTCGACTTCTTGTTGCGGGGTGCCAAAGTGGAGAAGGGTCTCGTGAAAATCGCGGACACACAGATAAGGAACCTGGCCAAGTCGTGGCTCAACCTCCCTCAGCGCGCCAGCGCGGCGGTAGTCTACCTCCCTCCTAACAAAGGGGGCTGTGGCCTGCTTCCGTCCGCTGATCTCGCCGACGTCCTGACAATAACGCACGTCTTCCGTGTTCTCACAGGTGGTAACGCTGGAGTCAGAGACCTGGCGTGGGCATTGCTGAGGAGAGTGGTTCAGCGGCAAATTGGTTCAGTACCAACGGAGCAGGACATCGCTTCGTTTCTCTCGGGCTCGCTCGAGAGAATGTTCCGCGACGGTGGAGAGCGCTCCCTTTGGTCTGATGCGCGAAACACGTGTAGACGGCAGTCCTCCAGACTGCGGATTCGATGGATGTGGGCGAAAGAAACGCGGGAGCTTCTTCTGGAGTGTCGGGGCACGGGGGGTAATCTGGTAAAAATCCCACCAGAAGCGCGGGCGCAGGTCATCCATGAACTACGCTTGGCTATCGCGTCGTACTATACGAGCACATTGCTCGCTAAAAAGGATCAGGGGAAGATGTTCGAGGTGGCCATGCGTCATGGAGTGAGCAATCACTTCATGCGCACTGGCAGCTTCACCCGCTTCGCCTGTAACGGAGCCGCCGTGTTATGCGCGGCTCGCCCGGCTTTCCGCCTGCTGGACAGCTCGGTCAGACCAGGATTTGAGTGAGGGGAAGAAAGAGATTGCGACACGTTCGGTTTACTGCTGTAACTCAATGATAATATGGACCGTTTATTTTGAAAGTGGTGTAAGTCCATTTTTGAAAAAAAATGAGATATCACGTAATTCATACTTTATAATTGACAAATATGTTAACCTATAAGTTTCTCGAAACAAAAGAAAAAATGGACTTACACCACTTTCAAAATAAACGGTCCATATATTCTTAATCTAACTATGTACAATGTCTTATTGACGCGGGCTCGNAGCCCTTACGGTCCGGCGGTTTGGCGGCCCGTGACTGGTGCGCGCGTACGGTCGCGAGTCGGTCTCTGCCGACGCGGCTACGGAACAGAGTCTTACTGACTAAAGGGGAACATATTTACAATACCAAGACGCCGCGGAGCTCGAGGCCCTTACAAGTCAACGGTTCGTGGTCTGGGATTGATGCGGACGTACTGTCGCTTATTGGTTTCGGCCGATGCGGGGACGGAACGGAAACCTAACTGCTAAGACGGAGGGTCGCGAGTATATACAGGGTGCGGCGCCAAAATCCGGACAAATTATATATGTTTTTCTAAATATGTTTTATTGCTACAATGAAAAGATTTACAAAATTTGTTTAGCTCCATTGTTTGTAAGGCCATAAATAATATATTCACTCAATATATCCCCCGCTTGCTTGAATGATCGTCTTCATTCTCGGTCTGAATCGTGCGCAGGCACGCTTTAATGCGTCACGGTCCATATCGGTGAATGCCGATACAATAGCGGCTCTCAATGATGCGACGTTTGGATGTCTGGACTTGTTCGTGACCCTTTCAACCACGCCCCATACGTAGAAGTCCA
>NW_018025174.1:0-4020 GCF_002006095.1 Pseudomyrmex gracilis
ATTATGTGCATTTATGTCTTGAAGATATTCCCTTTTTGTAATATTTTCTTCTGTAATATTATTTTCTGTAATATTATTTTCAATAATATTGTCTGAAATTTCTTCAGCCCAAGGGAACTGTGATGGTATAGTCCCTTTACGTAATTTTGGTATTTTATATAGTGCAGACTAAAAATATTTATAACACATTTCCAACATAACAATCACATAAGTTATATAACTGTTATTTAAAAAGCTGTTCTTTAATGTTTAAACTGTTATTTAACAGTTNACTATATCTCTAATGAATATTTTCATAAAAAAATATTAAATAAACATTTATCAATTTAATCAAAATTTAATTTAGATAATTAACACAACTTACCACTCCAAGAACGTTTCCTTTTTCGTCACATATTTTACGTTTCCACAAAATGTCTGTAGGTAAAAAATGATAATGACATACAGCTTGTTTTGTATTTATAATTATGTCTGTTCTTTTTAAAGCTGCTTGCCACATTTGTTTTATACTTTTGTCTTTTGGAACAAAAAAGAAATGAACTTTTTCTTTGTTAGATGTATAACCTGATGTACATCCAAATGCAATACAGCGCGGCATCGTTTAACTAAATTAAAATAAAATAAGCTTTTCAATTTTACATTATTCATGTGTTTTTTTAAATTACTATTGATTTTAACTTTTTATTTTACCTTTGCTGACGATACAACTTTGTGAACAATGTGAAGTTGTTGAAGTCACTAAAGTTGTAGGTTACATTAAATGTAAATACCGTGGTAACTGTTACCTAGCGCCGCCTAGCGGCCTGGTGTCATTATGTGGACACACCGAAATAAAGGATATAATAGGAAGTGTCAGGGGGCTGCTTACAACTCCGCAGCAAAACGCGCCGTCCATTAAGTCAATGCGCGCTGTGTACCAAGCACACTAGCCGCGGGCAATAATTACGTTCAGAAAACTCAACGGTTGTGGGACCTGATTTATGATAGAACTATTCTTCAAAACTTGCTATGGCTCCAAAAGTATGATCCAATCATAAATGATTATCTCTCAACCGTTGTGCAACTGTTGAGTTGTCTGAACGCACCCAATGTGTTTCACTGAGTGTTTTGTTGCGCACAAAAATAGTGCGCACTGTTTGGTTAATATTATATTTGTTGTAAAACAAAGATTTTAAGTATGTTGATTGGCTATCAAATACAGTTCTTTATAAAACTCTATCTGATAGCCAATCAACATACTTAAAATCTTTGTCTTACGACAAATGTAATATTAGGCTGGATCCTCATGCAGACACCGGCGCTTTGACACCGAGCGTTGATTGGCGAAAAGCGGGTGGTGAGGGTAAATGGCAAGAAAACGGCGCTAAAGCAACGGAGCTGTCATGAGGATTGAGTTTTCCATGATTTTTTGGCGTTGAAGCGCCGAAATGTGTGTGCCACCGCAAATATACTCGGATTTTGATGTTTCTTGATTTTTTGTGGAACATAAAAATTATATATATTTACATTCCTTGACAACTCGACGTAACGTGCGTAGTTACATAAGATATTTTTGGACAAGTTTTAGATGTCTTAGACCCGGTTTCACAATTCGCGGTTAACTCGAATTAACCGAAGTTCGACTTGCTGAGCTCGGTTTAACGCGTTCAATCTTCTTTGTCAAATCTTNGCTAACCAATCACAGTTTATGTTTAGGAAGAAAAGATGCGTTACGCCGAGTTCAGCAAGTTGGGCTTCCGTTAATTTGAGTTAACCGTCAATTGTGAAACCGGGCCTTAGTAAGTACCAGTAATCTCAGTACTAGCTAATCTCGGTTTGGCATATGCTCCTCCCGCGAAGGAGCAACGCGTTATTTAAGCAAAGAAGAAGAAGAAGAAGAAAATTGTATTACACTATTAAACAACTTAGACTTACATTTATTTTCATAATATATACATATTATTGCAGAATTTTATTGAAAAAGATATTTGCTGAAGTACTTACTTGAAGGTTTGTCATTTGTTGCACGTATATTTATGCTAAATTTGTTTAATCCGATGTTTTAATGCAAACATCGGATTAAACGAATTTTATCTTTCACAATATGTATATATATATGTCATTATATATATGTTACCTATATATACATATATGTTTGTGAAAAAATTGTACAATACGCTGTCCCAAAAAGTTGAGCTCGGTCGAACTTTTGGGCGCGCTATTGTTATCAGAATGTAACTAGACAAGTGTTGTAACTGCTGAAGATCAATTTTTTTAATTTTGTGAAAAGGATGTAAAATCAAATAGATTTACATATCATTTAATAGAAAAAAACAATAAAAATAGTTTACAATTTAAAAATATATCTATAAAATAGGATATAAATTATCGCTTCACTTATTCTCAATTGAAGAGCTCTCATTGGCTGTTGCTCAACATTTGAAACAGCGCTTGAGCGCTGGTGCTAAAGCGCCAGTGTCTGCATGAGGATCCAGCCTGAGAGCTGAAATTTGAGATTGGAAACGAGATCTAAGATTTGAGAAGCGACTATGAATTCGGGCCTCAATGACGCGCTGTGTACACACCATAGAGCTTATACTCATAGGGTGTGTTTTGCCGAAGTTAGCGCTACGTAGCGCTACGTAGCGGTTTCATGTAGCAGTTGCAACTGCTGCGTTACTTCTGCTGGACAGTATTGCTACGCGCAGCATGTTCTAAGTAGTGACCGCCATTTTTGTAAGCAGTTGCAACTGCTACATGAAGTCGCTACGTAGCGCTACGTAGCGCTAACTTCGGCAAAACACACCTATAGACTACATTTACACCATAGACTTATTTAATAGACGGAACATTCGTGTAAGAGGAGCTGAAGTCTTCGTTAAAAGAGACAGAAATAGTCGTAAAGTAGTTCTCTTCTTTTCTAGTGAGTTGATTGGTGGCCGCGGCAGGCCGAGAGCAACGTAGATAGAGTTCGAGAGTCAGTTGAAAGAAAGTGATAGTGAAAGGTGATAGCATAGACTTGTGAGATGATTGGTTTCTCACCATCTTATTGTAAGAGAGAGAGAGACAACTACTCCAGCACTATCTCTGTCCTTTAATGTTGTTCTCAACTTCGTCATATAAATGTTCCGTCTATTATATAAGTCTATGGTTTACACGCACTGGTAAAAACGTTTTAGCAAAAACCGGTTTAGTAAATCCTGTTTTATGGTGCCTGTTTACACGATCAGGCGTATTTTACTTCCACCAAGAACAAATTAGCTTTATTAAACCCGAACAAAATCTTTTGCCAACATAAAAGATTTGGCGCTTGAAATTGTTTGTTGTAGAACATTCCGTAACTGGTAACAGATAGAAAAAGTTACGTTTTGCGATTGTGAAATTTACAAAAATGGAAATTATGCACAACTTGTTTAAAATATATTTTGTTTGCATCTGTTTGTGGGTTTTCATATATCCTTTTTTGTGCATGGGCTTTTCCAGCAATTTGAATATTTCGTTCCTTCGAAATTTTTTTTCATCCAAATATTTTATCATTTTTTGCTCTTTCATTAAATTTAGAAAAAATCATGTTTTTTCATTTTCCCATTGATCTCGTTTTTTACAGAATAATCCATTATCCTTAGAATCCATTTTGAATCGATGCTGTATGAGATCGATATTTCGTTAGATTCCATATCCTTTGTACTTCCTTACAAATATCTAAAGTTGGTAATTTTGATATGTTAAAATCATTGAAGACCGTTTACACGTCTTTCTTAAAACGGTTTAATAACGCCAAACTGCTTTCAGAAGAGGTTTGACTTTACTAAAACAGTTTTCATAACATCAGTATTAAGGAACGTTTACAGGACATCTAATTCCGGTTTTTACTAAAACGGTTTTTATTAAAACTGTTTTATCAGTACGTGTAAACATAGTTATAGCAGAGAGAAGAATGAGAGCGGCCAGGGCTGTGTTCAGTTAAGCAAGATGGAACGAACTAATGCAGGAAATGCAGGAAATACAGGAATTGGAACTAATGAAACTAATGAAACTAAT
>NW_018025175.1:0-4066 GCF_002006095.1 Pseudomyrmex gracilis
AAATAATAATTTTGAAAAGATTTTATCACTTTCAAAAACCTTTTATGCATACTAAACTTTTGGTACCAGCGCAAAGTCATCTTTCTGTCACCACATACTGAAATCAATTTTTCGTCACGCAAAAAACACGTGACCATTTTAAATCAAAATAAGGTCATATTGACTTTATGTTGACTTCAGTGTGTTCCTTGAGAAATAAGTCCAAACCTTTCCATTCTCACATTAGGATCTTCTTTAGTAGATAACTAATAATATAAAAAAAGATGGAAATAGAGAGAAAGACCAATTTTATTTTTATAAAAAAATTTATAAACAAACACATGACATGCCGATGGTTGTCCACTTTCTCCAATCATTGCGGATATTGTCATGCCTCGAGAAGACCGTTAAAAAAAAACTCAACATGAAACCATCGTTTTATTTTCGTTATGTTGACGACATTATTTTAACTGCTCCGATACACAAAACAAATTACTTTTGACGTTTAATAAATACCATCATAGAATCCAATTCACTGTTGAACTTCAAAAAGATAACAGATTAAGTTTGTTGAACATCGTATTAACCAATAACTTTGGTTTTATTTTGTTTGATTGGTACCATAAACCATTATATTTTTTAGATACCTTAACTTCTCATGTCACTCAAGATTATAAAAAGGTGGCAGTTATTGATTTAGTGGATAGAGCGATTCCACTGTCACATCCATCTTCCCACAGAAAACATTTAAAAGATGTCATTAACATCTTTATTTTAAATAATTATCCTCTTAGCTGGATTTTTAAAATTATTAACAATAGAGTTAAATTTTTGATTGAACATAAAATAAACGACACAGGTAACAAAACACGTGATTTGTCCCTCTCAAATACCAATAACAATTCTTTCGTTGTCCTATTTGTAAATAATCTTTTGTATGCGGTGTCCAATTTACTCAAAAAGAACAACTTTTCAATTACGTATCGGAGTTTAAATAAACTAAACAGGTTTATTAAAGTTCTTAAAGATCCGTTAGATTTTGATAATAACAAACATGTTATCTATCAGATTGATTGTATGGATTGCGATTGTACATACGTAGGACACACAAAGAGAAAGTTGAAGACAAGAATAGCGGAACACAGAAATCAAATAAATAGAAACATCAACAATTTCTCTGTAATAACGGAACACAAATTAGATACTGGCTACAATTTTGATTGGCAAAATGTTAAAAGTTTAGACATGAACCTTTACGAAAAAGAACTACTGCCGATTACATATAAATAAAGTCTATAATATAAATATTACTGACAATCACATAAGAATATTAGGTATTACAGTCAGTAATATAAATATTGCTGATAATCACATAAGAATATTAGGTATTATTAGGTATTATAGGAATCACTGAGAATATTACTGGCAATTTCACAGAATGCCAGTAATTTTTTCGTACCACTGCCACAATATATTACTGCCAGTAGTTCTTTTTCGTAAGAGGAAATTTTCTTTTTCAAAAGATTAATATCCGAAATGCTTTAGCAGTAATATATTGCGGCAGTGGTACGAAAAAATTACTGGCCTTCTGTGTAATTGCCAGTAATATTCTCAGTGATTCCTGTAATACTTAATAATATTCTTGTGATTGTAATATTTATATTACTGACTTTATTTATATGTAATCGGCAGTAGTTCTTTTTCATAAGAGTCGCCTTTCATTTACATATTTGTCGGAGCATTGTGTGAGGACAACACAAATATATTAAGAATTCATGTTTGATTGGCAGTGTGCTTCTTTATATCATGTTTGTAAGGAGGTTTGGTAGTCGTTTGTGTTTTTAAAGTTTTAAACTAAGTATGACAGTTTTAAATTTCCAATTTTAAATTATTGACTTTTTTCATCTTTATTTAACCGTTTCTGTGCTCTTTAACATCAGATGACATCAAATTACCAACTATGCACTGCTGACTACATCTTATTATTTGTTTACTTAATTTTGATAAAAATTACTATTTATATTTGGTTTAATGTACCGGTTTATTTCCACTTCTTTTTTTTATATTATTAGTTATTCACTAAAGAAAATCCTAATGTGAGGATTGAAAACGTTTGGGTTTATCTATTACAAATAAATTTTATTGAAATACACGAATATCTTATATGGTGGCTCGCATTGGCCTTTCTATTTTTCTTCATATTCAACATTATCACGAGCTATCTCAACTAGTAAAGTTTGTGTATGTCGGACTGATATGTTGAGAAATGTAAACAAAGATATAAAGTACTTCAAATTGAATTACTTACAATTCACAATTTGTCAAGAGTTTGTTTCACTAATTCTCGCAGTTTGTTAATAGGTTTTAACATGCTTCTTAACAAGATTATTTTTTTATGTTCTTTTTGTTCTTTTGTTTTTTTTTATGTTCTTCGTGTTGTAACCATGTAAAACTAGTCTTGTTAAGAAACTTTAAATTATCATACAGCTCCTAAACCATGACCGTCTCCTACAAAATTTTTATAGATAATTACTCTTAGTATGATCTGTCTTACAACCATAAACTTACATAATAGACAGAACATTCGTGTAAGAGGCGCTGAAACTTCGTTAAAAGAGACAGAAATAATCGTGGAGTAGTTCTCTTCTTTTCTAGCAGTGAGTCGATCGGTGGTCGCGGCAGGCCGAGAGAGTGGCCGAGAGCAACGAAGATAGACGTCCGAGAGTCAGTTGAGAGTGATAGTGAAAGATGATAGCATGCATGTAGCATATATAGACTTGTTGAGAGACTTGGCAGGCGCTAACAATTAACACTAACAATTCGTAGACCTTTTTATAATTTAATTTACTTCATACTTCTATAAAATTTAATTTAACATAAATGTGTCTCGGTGGCCTAGCAGAAAAGGCAACGGCCCGGAAAGCCGGAGATTCCAGGTTCGACTCCTGGCTGAGGAATTTTTTTCGCAATATTTTAAAAATTAGGGGAGTATTCGGGATCCTTCATATAAGAGATGCAAAATTAGCATCATATATGATTTTAAGAATTATAATTTCAATTCTAAAAACTCACGTGAAAAATATTACATGTAAATACATATATATACAGGGTGTCTGACAACGAACTATAAAGCTGACGTGTGTAGGTAGATCGAGTTATTCTGAACAGAAAAGTTATATATCATTTCGCAAAATTCGCAATATTTATTGAGATATGAATTAATAAATGTGAACCAATGAAGGCGCGGGGAGCGATGATCGGACTCTATAGGCGTGCACAATTATCAGCTCTACTCCTCGCTCGCCGCTGCTCGCTGCGTACCGTCGAATAGCGCCCGATCGCAAGAAACTGAGTCGTTCCGCGCTTGTTTGTTTACTCCGCCTCTCGTTACTAAGACATTACATGAGAGAAGCCATTTTTCATTTCATCTGATAATTGTGCACGCCTATAGAGTCCGATCATCGCTCCCCGCGCCTTCATTGGTTCACATTTATTAATTCATATCTCAATAAATATTGCGAATTTTGCAAAATCGTATATAACTTTTCTGTTCAGAATGACCCAATCTACCTACACACGTCGACTTTATAGTTCGTTGTCAGACACCCTGTATATTAGTTTAATTTAACATATTTTTTAACTTAAATTTTCTCTAAATTAAGCTATCTTTAATTAACAACAGTTGTTTATGCTTTAGTGTAACCAACTGTTGTTGTTTCTCTTTAAAAACATAAATAAAATAATAAAAAAATTATATCTATACAAGACTCGAACCTTTACAACCTCTCGAGCACACAAGTCAAAAGTAATGGCCTTTTACGCCTAAGCATAGACTTATATGTCTATGCGCTTAAGGTGATTGGTTCCCCACCGCTCTTATTGTAAGAGAGAGAAACAACTACTCCAGCACTATCTCTGTCCTTTAATGTTGTCTTTAACTTCGTCATATAAATGTTTTTTTTTATTATTTTATTTATGTTTTTAAAGAGAAACAACAACAGTTGGTTACACTAAAGCAGAAACAACTGTTGTTAATTAAAGATAGCTTAATTTAGAGAAAATTTTTAAATTAAAAAAATATGTTAAA
>NW_018025176.1:0-1474 GCF_002006095.1 Pseudomyrmex gracilis
TCTCTCGCTCTCTCGCTCTCACGCACTCTTGATCTTTTGCTCTCTCGCTTTCTCGCTTTCTCGCTCACACACACACTCTCTCTCTCTCGCATTCTTTCTCTCTCTTTGCTCTCTCAATCTCTCGCTCTCTCGCTCTCTGGACACACACACACACACACGCTTTCTCTCTCTCTCTCTCTTTCGCTCTCTTGCTCTTTTGCTCTCACGCTCTTTCGATCTTTCGCTCTCAGGCTCTCTCGATCTTTCGCTCTCGATCTCCCGCTCTTTCTCTCTCTTTCTCTCGCTCTCTCTCTCTCTCACGCACTCTCGTTCTTTTGCTCTCTTGATCTTTTGCACTATTTTTCTCTCTCGATCTCTCGCTCTCTTGCTCTCTTGCTCTGTTACTTTCTTGACACACACACACAATCTCTCTCTTTCTCTCTCTCCTGTCTCTCTCTCTCGCTCTCTCTATCTTTATCTTTTTTTCTCACTCACTCTCTCTCTCTCTCTCTCGCTCTTTCTCTCTTTTTCGCTCTCTCGCTTTCTTTCTTTCTCTCTTTCTCTCTCTCTCTCTCTCTTGTTTTCTTGCTCTCCTGCTCTCTTTCTCTCTCTTTTGATCTCTCGCTCTCTTTTTCTCTTTAATTAATAGTTTTAGCAGATTTTTTATAAGTTATTTATTTAATACTACAATAAACATAATATTTGAGATAATTGGAAAAAAACAAAACAGTTAAACCTAAAACATACAATACATAATTCTAACAAAAAATCCAAAATAATATCAACANAAATCTTCAGAAGAAATCTTCAGATCAACAAACCTGGGTCATTCCTAAAACAAACATATTTCTTAATTATATAAAAAAATATATTTTCAGTTAGCAAAAATATACTTTCCTTTCTGAAGTATTTCCTTCTCCCCCAATTATATTGGGCAGCCGACAATCAAAATAAAAATCTCATAAAACGATTTTACTGCCGAGCTGCACCAGCTCTAGTTCCTCGCGGTCTTCTAATGGGTCTGTGATCTGGAAAAATATGAAATAAATAAGTATATACATGATTGATAACTAGATACATGAAGTATATATATGATTCTGAAAAAACAAAAGGGATGTAACATTACTTACCAGCGGGAACCGAACTGCTGGCGACAGGAGAAACAGTATTTCCTCTAGACAAATCTAAATATTTTTTTTTTTAAATATAAATGTATATACATGTATATGTGTGTGTGTATGTACCAAAAAAATGAAATACTTGATACCTGGAGGAGGCACATCTTTANGTATTGGGGGGGAAGCAACGCTTCTTTCTCTAGACTGATCTTTTTTTTTTTAAAAAAAAAGATTATATAAATGTATATATATGTATATGTATGTATGTGTGTTTAACCAACAAAAAGAAAAATTTGATACCTAAGGGAAAGGCCGCGCTTCTTTCTCTTGGTTGATCTACAATTACAAATTAATAAATATTAGATCAAGTCAATGTA
>NW_018025177.1:0-1216 GCF_002006095.1 Pseudomyrmex gracilis
GCCGCGGAGAACGCGCAGTCACGTTGTGGCGGGAGCGGTAGAGACGTCGGCGGCGCTGGAGGTGGCGGCGGCAACGTCCGAGAACGAGACGCTGCGTGCGNTTTTGCGGGAGTTAGAGCAGCTGCGGGAGGAACGTCGACAGGAAAAGGATTCGTTCCGGCAGAAGGAGCGGGAATTTGGCGATTTCGTGCGCCGAAAGGAGGAGGACATCCGTCGCTTGGAGAAGCAGCTTCGCCGCGGTGCATCAGGCAAGTCACTTCCAAATCGTTCTCCTGTACGGGCGGGGGAATGGACGGGAATAAAAATTAAGCCGGACGTGTTTGACGGGAGTGTTCCGTGGCGCGAGTTCCTCGCGCAGTTCGAGTTGGTCGCGCGTGCGAACGAGTGGAGCGATGCGGCGAAAGCGACGGTTTTGGCCACTAGTCTGAGGGGAAAGGCGCGCTCAGTTTTAGAGGGGTTGGAAAAGGGGTTCGGCTTCAAGGATATCCGCTCTAAGTTGGAATCGCGGTTCGGGGAGCGAGAACTTTTCCAAAGCTGTTACGCGCAATTTACTAATCGTAAGCAGCGGGGCGGAGAGGATTTTGCGACGCTCGGCGCGGATCTAGAGCGTCTGGCGCGTCTCGCGTATCNGGAGTGTACGCATGAAGTTCGCGAAAGAGTCGCTTGCGCACAGTTTATTGCCGCNCTCTCGGACAGCTTTGTGAAGCGTACGTTGCAGTTGGAGAACGTAACTTCGCTGAGGGCTGCTGTCGAGCGCGCGAAGGCGGTGAAAGCTATTCAAGAGAAAANTTTTGGGGCGAGCAGGGAGGCGCCGTATAATCTTAAGAGAAACGGCGAGCGGAGGTCGGAGAACGGAACGAAGAAAGGGCAAGAGCAGAGGAGGGATNGTGAACGGAAGGAAAGAGAGTGCTGGAAGTGCGGGAAGAAGGGGCACTTCCGCTACGAGTGTCCGGCTAATTTGTCGGAAAANAAGNTTTAGTCGAGCTTCCAGGGGTGGGTTCAGCTNTCGGGTGGGACACCCCGGAAAGGGTATTTTCTATTAAACGAGTTAATAATAAGGAAAATAATTTATTTGTTTATTNCGGTTTGTTNAACGGAAAACCGTGTTGTTTTAAGTTTGATACGGGCTCCGATGTGTCCATCGTGAATTTTAATTTTGTGAAAAGGTCACGATGTCAGAGATTGACGGGGGGACCGAGGTTGAGGTATCCTACCG
>NW_018025177.1:2076-3740 GCF_002006095.1 Pseudomyrmex gracilis
CGAATTCTTCATCAACTATTGTCTAAGATTTGTTTGGTATATTTGGATGATGTAGTTGTTTTTGGTAAGTCTTTCGAGAAAATAGTGGCTAATTTGAGAAGGGTTTTTCTGAGACTCAGAGCGGCCAATTTGAAGCTCAATCCTAAGAAATGTAATTTATTTAGGAAACAAGTGAAATATTTAGGGCATGTGGTTTTGGCCAAGGGGATTTCAACAGATCCTGAGAAAGTTGCAGCCGTAGCGGAGTGGCCTGTTCCGCAGAACAAGAAGCAAATTTGCAGTTTCCTTGAGTTTTCTTCTTATTATCGTAAGTTTGTGAAGGGTTTTTCTCTTATTGCGAAGCCACTGTTTGTTTTGACGGAGAATCAGGTTAAGTTCGTTTGGACNAAGCAGTGTCAGGAGGCGTTCGTGAATATCAAGCAGGCGTTGTCTTCACCTCCGATACTTTCTTTTCCTCTTGAGGAAGGGGAGTTAATTCTAGACACGGATGCTTCCGGTCATGGTGTTGGTGCAGTTTTGTCGCAAGCTTAGCATGAGACGGAAAAGGTCATCGCCTATTATAGTCGAGTGTTGAATAAGTCTGAGAGAAACTATTGTGTTACTCGGCGGGAGTTGCTGGCGATGGTAGACTCAATTAAGTCCTTTCATCATTATATATACGGACGGAAATGTCTAGTTTGAACTGACCATGCTTCTCTTAGGTGGTTGATGTCTTCCAAGGACTTGGAGGGTCAGTTGGCTCGTTGGGCGGAGAGGCTGCAGCAGTACCATTTTGAGGTAGTTCATCGGAGCGGTCGGGCGCACAAAAACACGGATGGTTTCTCTAGGCGGCCTTGTGCGGGATCTAGCTGCAAGTATTGCTCAAAGGTNGAAGTAAGAGATGCTTTGGAGCAGGAAGGGCGAATAGATCGTATAGTTTTGGAGGAAAATACTTCTGGGGAGTGGCGTGAAGATCAGTTGGAGAATCCGGCTGTGTCGGTCGTTTTGCTAAGAAAGGAGAGGGACAGACGTCCTTCNTGGGAGGAGGTTTTGGCTAGAGGCTCTTCTTCAAGAATCTACTGGTCCCATTGGGACGCTATAGTCGTTGTGAACGGAGTTTTACATAAGAGGTGGGTGGCACCGGGTTTGAAATCTAGTTTTCTTCAAGTTATCGTTCCTCGGAAGAGGGTAAAGCGGATTTTGGAGGAGGCTCATGATGCTTTTTCTGGGGGGCATTTCGGGGTGAACAAGACGCTAGAAAAGATTTGTAGGCTGTTTTATTGGGCTTCGTGTAAGAAGGATGTGGAGAATTGGTGTAAATCTTGCGGAGTTTGTGTCGCGAAGAAAGGTCGTTTGGATAAGGGGAAATCTCCGTTGCAGATCTTCAATGCTGGTGCACTTTTTGAGAGATTACAGATGGACGTTCTGGGTCNTTTTCCAGCGTCTTTTTTAGGAAATAAGTATCTTCTTGTGGTTGTAGACTGTTTCACCAAGTGGGTGGAAGCTTTTCCTTTGAANAATATTAGAGCGTCGACCGTTGCGGAAGTTTTTGTTAATCAGGTGGTTTCCAGGTTTGGTGTGCCGTTGGAGTTGCATACGAATCAGGGGAAGAATTGTGAGTCTCGGCTTTTTGA
The DNA here is from genome assembly GCF_002006095.1 of Pseudomyrmex gracilis. NCBI lineage: Eukaryota > Metazoa > Arthropoda > Insecta > Hymenoptera > Formicidae > Pseudomyrmex > Pseudomyrmex gracilis. The sequence goes on from NW_018025177.1 coordinate 3,690, forward strand.
GGAGCTATCGTGGTTGTTGGGGATAAAGAAGACGAGGACTACTGCTCTTCA
>NW_018025178.1:0-1372 GCF_002006095.1 Pseudomyrmex gracilis
ACCTAACTTGTACGTAATTGTAGAGCTCTGATTAAAAATCTCTACTATAAGTCGAATAAAAAATCGCTGTTCGTAAAAACATGATGTAAAAGAACAAGATATTGTTGAATATAATGGTAACCTCCAGTGAGTTCAATGCGAGTAAAGAATCGATCTTTGCACAGGTGAAAAAAAGAGCGCAAAGTGGCAATAGCGGCGCTCGCGAGAATGACATGATGCACGTTAACAAAAATAGATGTACAGTGAAGTGGTACAAAATGCACAAACCGGACGAGTTTTTGTTCGTTCTTTTCGATTTTTTTTTGTTTACTGAATTTNCATGTACATTATAAACCTTTTTTTTACTCTATATATGTATTCTTTAGAAAGCAGCCACCGCCTTAAAGTTTCTTACGACGTTTTCAGGTGCTGCACTCTGCATCATACATCCAGAAAAATAGATGTAGCAGGAAATTACGAAGCAACAATTACTTTTAAACAATACATACGTAATTTGCTTTGAATATGTGCTGCAAATGCATTTAAATAAGTAAANAAATTCTCTTTATTTTGTTTAACATATTTGTTTAAAAGAAACAAATATTGATATTATCATCTTAAATACATTATGTCTAATGAAAGTATTCGCATATTGAACAATGATAATACATATTCCCGGGAAAAATTTTCCATGTATAAAGTTGTATAAACATATTCGGCACACATATAAAATTGCATAATTAGATATAATAATTTTAATTTAAGTATAAGTATATATGAAAAATTGTTTATCGGATTTCAAAAGTCATATCACTGTCGCTATATAGTTACTTCTCGTATAACGCAATTTCGATATAATGCCGTTTAAAATTATAGTAAAATAAAACTAATTTGCGCGCGTTATTTTCTTATGCGCGTTTATGCAAGCCTCTTATATCGCGATTTATAAAACGCGACATTTCTATAATGTTCCATTTTTTATCTCAATTATAAAGAGTGTCTGTAAGGACAAACATTTTTGCATTTGAGTAATTCTGAACATTAATTTTTTTACAATGTCTAATAAATGAAACATCGCAATATATTGTATAAAATCATTNTACGTTAAAATATATATTCGACAAAATTGAGTATCTTCATTCTCCTTTCAGATTCATAAGTGTAACGTTTTTAATTAAAGATATATTCTCTAAATTAAGTAACATTAAAAAAATATTTTTTTACAGTCTAGTAAACAATTGAAAAATTGCAATATGTTAATCTATAATATATACACATATATCCTAAAAAAATTATTGTAGACCTTCAACATTTATCTTAAATCTATAGATGTTGCATTTTTCTTAACAATATTTTGTAACCTTCTTTTCTTTAATTTAATTGGAAATAAAAT
>NW_018025178.1:2342-4366 GCF_002006095.1 Pseudomyrmex gracilis
TATGTGTCAATACTCTATACATTATTATTACATGAATATTACGGCGATTTACAAATATCTTTTTTATTGCCGTATATAATATGCAATGTGTGACATACTATATTATTAAAACGCGCTCACAAAATTTGGACAGTTTTCTGTAAAATAAAACTTTGTTCGTTCAAATAATATTTTGTCTTAAGCGTTCTACAACTTAGGGTTTTTTTTTCACTCGTTTTTCTATATGTCAAATTGATGAAAACAACACAATCATGACAAATATTATGTGTACGCGATAAACTTAAAAACATCAGCATAGTGATAAACATATTATAATGGTCATATACATCTGTTGTTGGTAATTATATGTGGAAAAAAATCTATGACTGCGTTTAGCAAACTAATTGCTGAAATTGTTGTCTTGTCAATACTTGACGTTGAGTAACTGATTCTAAAAGTAAAAGCCAATCATGTTCGAGTGCTATAAAGCAGCTTATTTTGCTGAACGCAACTATTTATTCTGTACAAATTAAATCCGTTTGTTGCAATTTTATTTGCATAGTTTTTGTTCAACCGCTAAATGACTTTTATAGATTCACAGTACGCACATGCTTATAGTCTTTGGAACTTTGTGCTTAATATTTCTAACCGGAATTGCTTCTTTCACTGATGAGACCTTATCTGAAGAATTGCAGTGCATACAACCGATATCCTATGAAATCAAGATTTTTTTACAAATACAAAATAACTCTACCAACATTGAATCTTTCGGCATAATGAACGTGTNCACAGCAACATATAAAATTATATTTTTCACGTTATTGTGATAAACCGAAAGTTGATNCTGTTACTGATGTTCCCTATAATTTTCCGTTTTTGTATTGGAGAACTTTATGAGGTTGTTATTTTTTCCAAAAAAGCAATTAAAAAGGATAGACATCAGTTTCGGTGAACTAGACCGCAATATCTCTGAATGACAAACAATAAAGTTTGTTCTCAATTATTCAACAATATCTTTGTGAAATTAATTTTGCAAATATACTGCTAANATGATGAGCCATATCGTTATTCTTTTGCCGAAATAGTATTTGGAAAGTAAATTTTACAAACAACTACAAATGTTTCAGAAAAGATCAATGTTTTTACAGCTATTTCCTAAAATATGTCTGTATAATTGCAAATTACAATTTTAGTGCAAGATTTCGTCACATAATTTTGACAATGATTTCCTATCAGGGCAGTACACTAGATGCGCGCGCACTCGCACTTTAAAAAATAATACATATTTACTTACAACTACAATACATTAAGACTTTATCGACANACGCGCTATCAGAATTATTGCGTCCCTCTATCTTTGTATTATATTTAATGTAATATGCAATAAACATAAAGCGAGATGCAATATTGTAGATATAGCGCTCTTCTTTACCGCAGCTATCTCTACAGATTTACATCGAAGTATCAATCAAAAGCGTCGGTGATAAGGAACCCTGATTAAAGATCAATATATTCTACTATTTGATTTGTTTATGTGTTTGTGACAATTTTTATTAAGTTCAGCAAGAAAAGAAAATCGGTCTTTGCATAAGAAAAGTAAAGAGTGCAAAGTGGCCATAGCGGTTTGTGTTACATTGGCGAGATACTCGCTAACATCAAATGGCTTTAAAGTAAGATGGCTTTCTGATACGAGATATGCGCAAAACGAACATGTTTTTGTCCGTTTCACTTTACATTTTTCATTGAACTTAGTGTAGTTTTCAGGCGTCTTTTTGCTCTGATTTATGTACATGTCATAGAAAAACCTAAAAGCAGCCAACCCATGAAACTTTTTTCCGACATACTCGCAATTGCTGCTTTCAACATTACATATCCATAAAAATAGATGTATGAAACACTTACGAAGCAACAATCACTTTCAATCGTAGACAGTACAAATGTAATCCTCTTTGAGTCTGTGCTGCAATCACTTTTAAATAGTTTAAAAATTTGTTTATAGTTTATTCAATGTAGTTGTTTCAAAAAAACAAATATTGAACTGACTA
>NW_018025179.1:0-4062 GCF_002006095.1 Pseudomyrmex gracilis
GGGAGGGGGAAATCCACCATGGTGGGGCAATGGCGCCAGAAGTGGTGGGGGGGCCAGGTGGAGGGGGTTTGTTTTGACGCGCCATACGTGGCCACGTACTACTGACCGCACTTCGGAAAATTTCGTTTTATTCTGACTCGAAGAGCCCTGCGGGGGCTCTTTTTATACCCGCGACTCGGGAAACTCGAGATCACCCGATTTCTCGTTATCCCTCGGATTTCCCTTGATTTCATATTCCCGGGATGTATGTTTTCGTTTAAGATTTAAAAACCGAAAATTTGTCGAGAAAGAAAAACAGAAATTTTCCAAACTCTGTGTTTCTTGATTTTATCGAGGATTGATATCCGGTCTCGCGCCAGTATCGCACGGCAGGGTTCCCGTGATATCATATCTCGTTGTTGTCACGTCGCGAGGAGGAAGTGGAGTCCACGGGACGTAACATGTTCTTTGCGTATCAACTTTGTATAAACATCCTTACAGTATACCCTCTTTGTACTGTGGATTGTATTGTCCGCACACAACTTACTAGTAAGTTTTAAAATTCTGCTTGTTTGTTCCACTCGCTTTTGTAACGCTGATATATCTAACTTAATTACTAGTTTCTATTTTTTGCTTGTAAGTAGTAAGTACTGTTTCCTGTATTTCGTAATAAAATCCCGGATTATGTTAGAACCGACGGATTCTATATGTCACCGCATTTTGGCTTTTTGCTTGTTGGAAAGAAAACGCTGCGCAAAGGAGGACGAGTACCCTGTAACCAAACGTTCGTATTTTTTTTTACATAAAATGTTTTTTAATTCTAACCGTGACGTCCTTAAGGTCTCAGTTCTCACGATGGGAGGACCCTGAGAGTATTTCCGTTGGCTAACCTTTCATTAAGTGGCAATTTTTATCTGTTCTCGTCTTTATCTTGTTATGCTACGTGCGTCTAAGATATCGACTGAAGTCGTCGTAAGATGTTGCAGCCCGTTTTGTCAGTCTCAGTTTGTCACTCGTTAGACGCGAACTACTGTTCACTTTTTGTTTTTTACAACAATGAATCGATGCTCAATTTGTGACGTGGTGGCTTTTTGGCCCTGGTTATGTGATCAGTGCTACTCACTGCCTTTTGTTATTCATCTCGTGGCTAACTCTTTTTGCATCCCTTGTCGCTTTGCGTCTCTCCGGGCGTTAGGTTTAGTTTGTGGGCACTCTGTCCACGTCGACCGCCCTCTTGGGTTGGACGATCATCGGTTGGGTTCGCCCCGCCAAGCCATGAGCACGGGTAGTGTGCTTTTTATGGTGCAACAGACCGGCCGCTCACCTGCAAAATGTGTTGTCAGTGTGTTCTGTTTGACGGACTAATAAGTGCTTCTGAGGACTGTGGCTTGTGCCGATCAGCAGTCATAGACTGCTTGGTGTGGTTGCCCATCACCCCACCGGGACCCGAAGGAACCCCGTCGGCGCTCGGCCTGAAAGTCGATTCTGTATCACACAGTGCAGTGAAAATTACAAAAGTCAGCGAATTTACTAAAATATCTATGATCTTAACATACAAAACAAAAAACTTGAAGTAGAAACAGCCAATGTGAGCCTGGGACACAGTTAGTAATGTGTAATATATTTTTTAGTAAAAAATATCTTTATTTAACGTTTCGATCCCTGGTTGGGATCCTCTTCAGAAATCACAAAAAAATAAAAAATAAACGAATTTAAATGACACGTACAATGTGTGTCACGCACATGGTAGACACAAATATGAAAAGGATCCCAACCAGGGATCGAAACGTTAAATAAAGAGATTTTTTACTAAAAAATATATTACACATTACTAACTGTGTCCCAGGCTCACATTGGCCGTTTCTACTTCAAGTTTTTTGTTTTACACAATTAGAGCCTTCTACATTTTTTATTTAACATACAAAGATGTTTTTTCAGGTTTGAACCGCGTTAGTGTCATTTTTATACCGACGTTTTGTAAACATTACAGCTCACTTCATCAGGGTTTGAAGAGCAACCTGATACTGAGATGCTCTTGGTCAGGTGTCCCTTTTTTATCTATGATCTTATTGGTCAACAACTAGTAAATTTGCTCACTTTTGTAAGTTTCACTACATTGCATGGATACAGAATTGACCCCCTAATCGGCTTCACCACCGGTGAGTTTATTTTAATTTTCTATGTAATGTTTTAACCTATTTGCATGCGCTTGCAAAAAGCGTCTTCCTTTCTTTACGACGTATGTTACGTCTTTTTCAACTACTTTATACGGACCGATCCATAGTGACTTTAATTTTTTTAATCGCCTTCTTCTGACCGTTTCGTCATACAGCAAAACCTTATTGCCTACTTTAAACATTGTTTTGTTTGCTTTTTTGTCATGTTTTTTCGCTTTTTCCTTTTCTTGTTTAAGATTTTCTTGCGCTAATTTGTTTGCGGCGCGTATTCGTTCCTTGAGCTCGTGCGCATAGTCGTTTATTTTGTAATGTGTCGCGGGTGATTTTGACAATACCTTTGGTAACTCAGTTTGCCTTCCATACACTAGTTCGAATGGTGTAAATCCGACCGCGGTATGTGGTGTCGTGTTATACGCAAACATCGCATACGGAATCCATTCGTCCCAGTCGGTCTGTTCATCGTTAATAAAATGTCAAATATATTCTATTAGCGTACGATGCGATCTTTCGAGAGCTCCGTTGCTTTGCGAGTGATACACGGTTGTTTGTATTTTATTAATTTTTAGTAACTTACACACGTTCTTAAATATTTTACTTACACAATTAATGCTTTAGTCTGTTAGAATTATTTCCGGTATTCCTCGCAAACAATTTTTACTGAAAACTCTTTCACGATTGTGTTTGCTTTCTGATTCGCTATCGGAATGGCTTTGTTAAACTTTGTTAGGTTGTCCTGGAAAATTAACAAATATTTATTGCCGTTGTTGGTGACTGGTAACGGTTCAACGATATCTAACGCGCACTTTTCAAACGCATTGTGTGATGTATCCGATATTACCGTTTTTATTCTTTGCGTTAGCTTATTTAGTTGGCACGACTTGCATTTTTTAACGTAACTCTCTACGTCTTTTGTTAAATTTGGCCAATTGTGGAGTAGTCTAATTCGTTTAATGGTTCGTTCAACATCCTGATGACCACTTACTGATGTATCATGATATTCGTAAAGTATCTTTTGTTTCATTTCTTCCATGTATTGTTTCTTTCTTTTGCTTGTGTTATCTTCTACCTCGTTTACTTCCAAAGTTTGTTCTTTCTCACTTGCACTTGTACTTCTTTCTGCCTCGCTTGCGCTTGCATTTTCTTCTGTCTCGTTCGCGCTCGCGCTCTCGATTCTCACTTGCGTTTGCGCTTTTGTTTTTCTTTCTCGCGCTCGTGCTACTTGTGTACAGTGCTTCGATGTGCGATACATCATCTACTGCAGAGATGCCAGTTCGTGGACTCACAAGGAGAGGGCACGATGTGTGACCAATCGATTTCACTGAAACTTTTTGTATCGCTAGGTCACTATGCCAAGTGTTACAGGGTAAACGCATAAGACGCACTACTCAAGTTTGCGAAAAAATTGCAATTAAAAATTTTCGAGCAACATAAGTACATATAAAAGAGCGTTTTATCGAAGAGCGCGTGGCGCAGCGTTTGCGCGCTAGACTAGTCGTAGCGGTGAGAACGCTGCTGGTTCGAGTCTTGATGATTTTTTTTTTTTTTTTTTTTTTTTAATATTAATTTTTATAACATAATGCTATTATTATTCAAAATAAATGTAATTAATAAATTTTTTAAGGTGTTTATAATTTATAATAATATCGGAAAAATCAGTGCTATACGAATAAATGTGAAACGTGTTTCATTTAACTGCAAGAAGGCACATTACATGTTGCTGGATGAATTTTATTATAGAAACAATGAAAACAATAATTTTGTCGACAATGTGCGCATCGTAAAAACGTTGCATTTTTACATTCACAATGTGTTTTTAAAATATTAGGAGTATAAATAAGTTTCCGCCGTTTTTTATCAAAAATTGGGCATTTATTGTGAAAGAACGGTACATAATGTTTTATTCGAA
>NW_018025180.1:0-1513 GCF_002006095.1 Pseudomyrmex gracilis
CGAAGCGTCGAGCGCACTTGTACACGGCTGCTTGCGTGTGTGCGTATCCCCTCCACTTGCTTCAGCGTGCTGTAAGAGAGTCAAAACTGGGCACACTGCCCGACGGGCCTGTGATATCATTTTGTTAGCCTACAACGCATGTCATCACTGAACAGCACTGTACCAACATATTGTTCACATGGCATGCTTTTCACGGCGTGCTGACATGCGATGTTTGCTGGGTACACTAAATTTTTAAAAACAATTCTGAAAACTTTATATTATTCTTTATATTGTTCCGAAAACGGGACGCAGATAGTCTTCTACGTACAAACTGCATAACTTTTTATATTAAAGAATTAGTACTACGATCTGACGCCATAAGCCGTGAATTCAGTCGATAAACCAGATTCAGTTTAGGATCCTTTTAAGAGGATGCTGAACCGTCCTGTTTTATTCCCATGTCGAAGTTTTTGTGAAAACTATGAATAGGAATAAAAAATGTTTCTCCAGAAATAAAGAAAATATAGTAAAAATGGGATAAAACCTAAAAATTTAAGAAAAACAAAAAACAGTTTTAGACTGTTATTACAGAAACTACATTTTTACTTTATATGCAAAATTGGCCATATAAATTAAGATAAAAATATCTTTATCCCAATCTAGAAACATAGACGAATATTTTGAGTGCTTCAAAAAAGATTTTGAAGCCTTGTAAGACAAGAAAAATTCCAAATACGATTAGTACAATTTTAGCAGAAGCGTCAGAGAGAAACATATGTCTATCCTTGTCTCTCTCTTGTTATCTATCTTTGTTTTGGTTTGACTTGGTTTCGAGAGATGACGCCACCTACCCGATAGTGTAGCGGTTGAGTAGCAGCTGAGCGGACTTTTGCCAGCGGTTCAGCATCCTTAAGAGGGTACTAGATACCAACTATAAAAACCTGTAAACCGACGTTTTTATAAACTTAATTTCTTTATTTTTTAATTTTATTTATTGCACAACACTAAAAGAGCTTCTACAGAAGTAAATAAATATAAAAAACTATATAAACCCTTTGAAAATGAATATATAATGGAACTTTCAGACTCTCTACATTCTAATAAAAAAATTACAGAATAAAGTCATACGAGCCGCTTTTGTAGGATGTTATGCAGAAATATATAGTATATATACAGGATGGACCATTTTAATCTATAATGGAAAATATCTCGGAATGTTGGTGAGATACACCAAAATGTTTTAGACAAAAGTTGTAAGGGGCAAAGGGGGTCAACTAATGGTATCAATAACCATGATCTTGAACCTCATTTTCCAGTTCATTTCAAGGTCAAAGTGATTTTTTTGAATGGGAACACCTACTTTTGACCCTGGATTTGAAAAAGGCGGGGAATTTCACTCTTAAAATGTCCATTTTCAATTTATTCAAGGTCACAGCAAGATCAAATAAAGGTCAAATTTTCCAAAAATGTTGAAAAACGGATATTTAGAGGTTACAAACAGGAGGTGTAGACGGAAACATGTTCTTTTGAT
>NW_018025180.1:2143-3878 GCF_002006095.1 Pseudomyrmex gracilis
CTCTACCTACGTAGACTTACCCATTGCCTAGAAACCATATTTACTAGCAGGTTTAGTCGCTTATTTTTTTTTTTTTTTTTTTAATGGAGCGCATAAGAAGAACTTGTGCATCGATTCCAAGAAATGTCCTGCTTTCCACTGTAGCACATTTTTTGCGAAGATGTCAATTGTGCATTGAAGCGAATGGGTTAGTTTGAGCACTTACTTAATGGCTAAGTTAACAGTCAAAAGTGAGAGGCAAGGAGACTCACTCTAATCAAGCACTCCGAATCGTGAGAGGCAATGAAACTCACGCTAATCTAACACCCCGAATTGTGAGAGGCAAGGGGACTCACGCTAATCTAGCACTTCAAAGGGAACATAGTCCTATTACGTCCACGTCGTTGTTCCTGGGCAGCGCAAAAAATAGAAAGTTAGCGCACTTAACATGTGGGATTTAATTGTTTCAAGAAAATTAAGCGACTAAACCTGCTGGTAAATATGGTTTCTAGGTAATGGGTAAGTCTACGTAGGTAGAGTTAAGGGATACGTAGGTTAGCTTGCTTGTGGTGTAGAATCAAATAATCTTAAGAAAAATAAGCGACTAAACTCGCTGTTCCCAGCGTCTAGTGGGTAGGACTACTTGCGATTTGGTAGAGGTGGTTTCTTGTAGGCATTAGGTGAATTATCAAAGGTTTTGCTTACAAAATAANTCTGACCTTAACACAACCTTCAGAATCGTCAAAGGTCAAAGGTCAAAGTAATTATTGGTACCAGGATATAATCCTCTCCATCCCATGCAACTTTTGTCGGAAATATTTGGCTGTTTTTAAACTCTAAACACCTATTTTTTAACATTTTTAGCAAATATGGTCTTTATCTGACCTGGCCGTAACCTTGAAAGATTCAAAAATATTTCTTTTCAGTGTAAAGTTTCTCGCTCTTTTCAAATCTGGGATCAAAAAAACATGTTTCCTTGCATACCTCCTATTTTTAACGTCTAAGTACCAATGTTTCAACTTTTTGGCAAATTTGACTTTTATTTGACCTTGCCGGAAACTTGAATAAATAGGAAATTCACATTGTCAGCGTACAATTTCTCGCTCTTTTCAAATCCGGGATCAAAAGAACATGTTTCCGTCTACACTTCCTGTTTTTAACCTCTAAATATCCGTTTTTCAACATTTTTGGAAAATTTGACCTTTATTTGATCTTGCTGTGACCTTGAATAAATTGAAAATGGACATTTTAAGAGTGAAATTCCCCGCCTTTTTCAAATCCAGGGTCAAAAGTAGGTGTTCCCATTCAAAAAAATCACTTTGACCTTGAAATGAACTGGAAAATGAGGTTCAAGATCATGGTTATTGATACCATTAGTTGACCCCCTTTGCCCCTTACAACTTTTGTCTAAAACATTTTGGTGTATCTCACCAACATTCCGAGATATTTTCCATTATAGATTAAAATGGTCCATCCTGTATATAAACACATATGTATGTACAGTGCGGAGCATCATATCGTGCGCCGTGAGGAGAAGTAGTTCTCCTCCGGCCGCCTCCTACTATCACGCGCCAGCGGCCCGAGATTTAGTCCATATATCGGCACGGTTACCAATGATACATACCGACGCGGTTACCAATAATACCGACAGGCATATGTTATCATAAAACTATCGTGAACATTGAAAAGAGTAACTCTGCATTAAAAGTGACTTCAATAATTTATATCAAATATTTATTTATTTAATTATTACGTG
>NW_018025181.1:0-6861 GCF_002006095.1 Pseudomyrmex gracilis
AAATGTTTGGTTACCTCGGTATCATATTGTTCTGTATTCTGCTGAACCAAATTATTTTCTATCGTAATATATCTTTTTGTTGAAATTACTAAAAACAAATTTATTGTGTAAGTGCAACTCAATTTTATATTGCTACTTACCAAATGTGAGTAACCAAATAACATTGCATTGTCAACTCAACAAGTTCACGACATTTTGTTAGTCTAATCAAAAAAATATTATATTTTGCTAGTTTAATCAATCAATTTTGCTAGTTTAACCATTATTTAACGAAAAATGACTTTTTGTGAATAATGCTTTTTTTTGGTTACTATTACTATAACTTTTTTCTCAGTGCAGGGAAGCTTCTTCTCGGTCGGGCAAACCGACAGCAACTCAGCGATCCGCTCCGCTCCGAGGGAATCTTAGATTCTCTGCCGGGTAAACCGGCATCCGCTCCGCTCCGGGGAATCTTGTATTCTCCGCCGGGTAAACCGGCATCCGCTCCGCTCCAGGGGGAATCTTGTATTCTCCGCCGGGCAAACCGGCCTCCGTTCCGCTCCGTTCCAGGGAATCTCTGGATTCTCCGCCGGGTAAACCGGCTCCCTCACCGCTCCGTTCCGAGGAATCTTTGGATTCTCCGCCGGGAAAACCGGCATCCCTTCCGCTCGGGGAAACTTCCGATTCTCCGCCGGGAAAACCGGCTCTCTTTCCGCTCCGCTCGGGGAATCTTCCGATTCTCCGCCGGGAAAACCGGCTCTCTTTCCGCTCCNCGGGGAATCTTCCGATTCTCCGCCGGGAAAACCGGCTCTCTTTCCGCTCCGCTCGGGGAATCTTCCGATTCTCCGCCGGGAAAACCGGCTCTCTCTTCGCTCCGCTCGGGAAATCTTCCGATTCTCCGCCGGGAAAACCGGCTCTCTCTTCGCTCCGCTCGGGGAATCTTCCGGTTCTCCGCCGGGTAAACCGGCTATCTTCCCGCTAGAAACCCTCCGGAATCTCACGATTCCCCGCCGGAGATGCCGGTCTGCTTCCCATCGAAACCGTGCGAGGAGAATAAGCGTTTTCCGCCAGAACCGATATATACAGTTTGCAACGCGACCGTATATAAATCGCTTTTTCAATAGAAAAAGAGACTTTCCCCGCGGTAAAGACGGTTTCTCGCGATAAGACGCGTTTTCGAGCGTCACCGCGGATCTTGCGCTTGAGGAAACAAAACATCTAGCCAAGGCCCCCGAACGGCCTTGACCGAGTCGCGCCGTTTAAATCACCGCTTATCTGCATACTTTAGTTTTTATACATATTTTTTTCCGGAGAACTGAACGAACCGACTAAACACGTGACTTTCTCACGCATTATTCCGAGAAGCACCGCATCGTGAATTCTCCCGTTTATTCAGCTATTTTGTTTTAGTTATTTACGTTGTATATATTATTTTTGTATATATTATTTTTCATTCTATTTTTTTATTCAAATAAATCTTGTTCTTTTGTTATTTCAAACTACCGAGTCCACTCTCTTTCTTACCTGTCCCTGGAATCCGACGAGCTACTCTGCAGCAATTAAAAGATATAAAACAACGGAATATTTTCTCCCGAAAAATAGAAACGTTACAAACTATTGAGGTAATTTTTGTCTGGCAGAATTGTTTATTAGTGGGTCTCGAGCGGTCCCAGCCGTTGAAAACTTCCCTTCCGGAGATAAGGAGATTTATTAATTTTGCCTAGTCGTTCTTGGCACATGTGAATTGTTATTGCATGTGTCCGGCATTTGTTCGGCTGCGGAGCTTGGATTTTCGTTCCCGGATTTATCGTTTTATTTCGTTATTCGGAGCGCGGTTTTGTTCTGTGTTCACTCAATGTTTACTGTCGCGTGTTTTCTCAGATCGATCTCTATCCGGGAGTTTTCTGTTTAGTCTGCGTTTTATCTCTGCGTTTTTGTTTAAAATAAAATTTGTTTCTACCAAGTGTTCACCATACTGCGTTGCATAAAAAAAGGGAACCGTGGAGTCGCAGGACGTAACAGCTAAAATAAATAATTTTGTTTACACAATTGTATGCTTTTTTTTATTAGTGATATTAACTGTCTTTGCATAATATAAACAGCAGCTGTGTCGTGTTCTGTATTGTCTGATAAAAATACCAAGCTTTTATGTTTTATTTCACATTCGTCTTTGAAATAGTAAACTACAGGAAATACGGTGCACTGGTCGTCATTAAAATGAAACGCTTGTGATGCGTCTTGTACTAGGTATTTGTAGTTTTCAGAAAAATCTAGAACAACAATGACTTCATCGTTACATAGATTCTTTTTCTTTTCTTCTAAATACTGCGATTGCTGCTTCGCAATAAAAGAATGAGATTTCAAAATCAATAATCTGATACATAATTCTCCCACAAAATCTGTGGTAGAAAGAATTTGAGTTTTTAAGGTTGATATGTTTGTCCCTGTCCATGCACTAAATGAAACGGTATCAATATTTTTAGTCTCTAAAAGTTGTAGTAACCTTCGTGAAACATCTGCAGTACCTGGACAATTCTTACACTCGTCAATATAACAATTTGCATTTGCAGTTTTACACATGATTTGCTGTAAACAATCTTTATAATTATTTATTAGTTTTTCTGATTGTTGAGTAAGTTGTTTTATATTGATAGCATCTAGCATTAATTTGCAGTTTTGATGGATCATGCAAATGCAGACGGTATGTGTCCCGCGAGCTCCAACAAGAATACATTGTTTAGGCCGAAGTGCAAACTTGCTAAAGCTTACATGAAACTCTGCATAACATTTTTTGTACATAACGTAGAGTTCTGCTTGTTCAAAGCTGCTTTGTAGTAATCGAACGTGATTGGCTCTTTTAGAACCTAAAATCAACATCGAGTGTTACAAAGACGACAATTCAGTAAGTATTCTACTGAACGCGACCGTTAAATCTATTCGTATATGGATTAATTTTAATAAATTTTATTAATGTTGTTGATCTTGAAACGTACATGAAAATTGTATATGGAATGTACATGGAAATTTGAAATTTATATAGAATATAAAAATGATGAACTTATATGGAATAAAAAATGATTAACAAAGTTGTTTTTGTTAAAAAAGATAATTTGTTTAATACAATAAAATGATGTACATTATAACTTTAATTATTACACTTTAGAACTTTTTGTTACTTAAACAATACAGTCTTTAACCATTTTTTACAGTCTTTATATTTTTTTACAAAGAATCTTACTTACAAAATAAAATCTTAAATGCACATAAGATCACATATACTCATAAAAATATTTAAACTCATAAAATCATTTTAACGGTTTTAACATTTATAAAACTATTATGTAAAATAATTAGTAATAAACTTAAAACAAGTAATATGTTTTTAATAAACAGTAATAAAAAATTATTTGTAGACAATAGGTAACTTTGCATAAAATATTCTTATGTTAATTATTTTTATATTGTAATATCAAAATATTCTTATTAATACTATGAAACTTTTTATAATTTAGCTTTGATAAAAGAAATACTAATTTAAAGTATTTAAATGATTTATGATGTTATGCAAAATTTTTCTGTTTTTTATTAATTTTGGTTTTCCATCAACCTTGCCTCTTAAAAATTCAGAAGTTTTTTCTTTACCTTCAGTTTGATATTTGTTTACTAGCATCTGATAACTTATATTGGATTAAGATAAACATTGTAACATTCCTTTAGAAATAATACTTTTCAATGGTTGCAGTGTAGCCAAAGTTTCTTTACTGTTTGCTTTTAATTCCATTGATTTAAGAAGTTCGTTAAAAGATTTTGTAGATTTTATCTCGTTGATACTTAATTGTTGTATTGTTAATGTTTCACGTAAGTGAACATCATATACAGCATCATGTGCATTTTGATAATCAAATGTATTATTATTAGAAGTAGAAATAATTTTCGTAGCTAATGTTGTCAATTTATGATTTTTTAAATCTGGAAATTTTTTCCTGAAAATAGGTAATGTATCTGAAAATCCAATTACTTGCTCTTTACTTTTATCAAGAAGTGACAGATTTTTAAACATTAATACTAATCCAACAAAATCAAAATTACAATTATGAGCTACTAAAACACATTTTTTTTTAAAGGTTTTTAAATACTCAATTAATTCTATTGCAACAGTTTGTTGAGGCAACGAAAAAACTTCAATTCCATGTTTATAAAGTTTTTTATAAACTCTACTCAAGCCGTGAACTTGAGTAGCTTTTTTTAGGTCAATCGAACACAAACAGGGCTTATGTATGAGCTAAATAATTGCTTTTCAGATTTCATTGCTATTTGTAATATTTCATGCTTTGTTATGTCAAATCCTCTTGTTTCTAAATAAAAAAAAACAATTGCAATTGTTTTTGTTCCAAAAGAAGTAAAATTATTTGTTTCAGTTGCACATTTTACAGCAGCAGGTACATTATAATGTCATATCACTCTTATATGTGTTACTTTCACTATCTTGTCTTATGTTTTTTAATTGAGATTTTTTTGCCTTTAGTTGTAAACGTCTTTTTTTAAAAGATGACTTACTTGCTCTGTCAAATCTTTTTAATGCCGACTTAGTAACAGACTCTGTATATTTATCTACTTTAATATTCTAAGTCATAAACAGTTTATTCATAACAGTTTTAATGTAACCTTCGCCACAATTTTTTTGTGCAACACTACATGCAAGTTTGGAGCCTTACTACACATAGTGTTATTAAAGCTTTCATTTGCCTGACTAGATGCTGCCATAATAAACTTAGAAGCATTTTCTGAAAGCTTATGGGTGATTCTCAAATAACATGCATATTTGTGTCCCTTCAAAATAACTTTTTCGTATAATACAATTTTATTTTCTAACCGGCTCTATTAAAACGAGAATATTCTTTTGTACACTATTTAACTATAAATTGTAATCTCCGTGGATGTCCCCATACACTAAAATAAGTAATATTACGTACGTAAAATTATGACCTGCACAGATTTAATGATGATTTTAATGAACAATTAAAAAAGAAACGGAAATATCTGCAGTTATTGCATGGAGACATCCACAGAGATTACAATTTAATGCTAAACTTGTATAAAACTACTTATGTAATGATTTTTTAAAGCCTCTTATAGTTAAATAGTGTACAAAAGAATATTCTCGTTTTAATAGAGCCGGTTAGAAAATAAAATTGTATTATACAAAAAAGTTATTTTGAAGGAACACAAATATGCATGTTGTTTGAAAATCACTCTTATCAAATATTTTTTGAAGTTCTTTAAATAAAATATTATTTTTAAGAAAAATACCTTTGACATAATTTTCTTTGTTTGAATTTGCATTACACCAAGATCCATAGTTTTCATGTTGATCAAACACATGAAATGGAATATTTTTTAAGGCTGACTGAAGTTGTACTAAATTTCCTCTATTTTGTTTTACAGCATAAGTAAAACAGCGCTTTAGATATTGAATTGCATCATTAGACAGTTCTCGATTTGGATCTTTAGCAATGCTGTTACGAATGTCATATAAGATATTTCCTACTCCTTTTGTTGTGTGATTCATGTCAGATTGTTTAATAATTGTATGTTTTGTAACATTTTGAACTGCGCTTATATTGGTACTGTCATTGTCTGCTACAAAAATACCTATTTCTGTATCGGCATCTTTTAAATTTTGACTTTCAGAGACAAGTTTAATAGCACTTTTTGCTTCCATAGACTTAGCATTTCCCCAGTGATTTAATCGACAATCATGTACTATAAAACGTCCTGTATTTTGAATTAGATCGCAAGTAGCACATTTTCCATTAAAACCAACAAAATCAAGAACCATTCCAGATTGTACTTCAATCAAACAGCAATATCCATATAAACTATCATATGTATGTCCATTTAAACGTTGGCTCCAGCCCATATCAAAAGAAATAAAAAGCCGAACTTTCTTTACAATACTTCCATCTGATTGAATTTCTTCAAAAACTAAAAATTCTTTTTTTAGATCCAGTGGTCTATAAAAAAAAAAATAAAATGTCTTGTTATTTTTTAAATTTATTTATAAATCAAATTTTACATGAATTGATTACATATAAAATCATATATAAAAAAATTGTTCATTTTTATTTATAAACAAATTGCTAGTAATTAAATTTGTATATAAATGTACTTGTAAATAGATGATTTGTATATAGATTTGTATATAGATCATGTTTTATATAAATTGATTAAATATAATAATTTGTTTGTAGACAATGTTAGTGTATTTATGTATTTATGTCTTATATAAATTAATTTAGTATAAAAAGTTTCATTTTTTTATCAATCATGTTTTCTATTAATTAATTAAGTAATCACTCATAAATAAAATTAATTGTTACTTAACTATTGCAAATAAATAAACCTAAAAAACCTTTATTTTATTTTTAAAAAAAGGTGAAAACCTCAATTCTTAGTTTTTGTTTTTCCTTCTAAATCACTCACAATATCTTTACTAATTCTTCTACATTTTGCAAAGTCAGATTACGTTCCACTTATACAGCATGAATACAACTTTCTTTAGCAACTTGTTCAATAACAGGCCCAACAATTCTTTCATGCTTCTTAAAAGTTTTAGAGCTGAGACCAGGCAGGTCAATTATTTTAAACAATTTATTTACATGGGTATGTCCTATGCCTGTATGTAATGCTCCTAAAAATAAATGATATACAAAATTTAATTATATACGTTATATGCAATGTATATAATTTAATGCATTGCAGATAATTTTCAAGAGGCACGGTAGTGCCTCGCGCCAAGTTTCACGCGCAACGAAGTTGCGCTCGAACTGCGCGAGCACACCGTGCCTATTATACGCGAGATTCATGCAAAATAGAAGTGGG
>NW_018025182.1:0-4038 GCF_002006095.1 Pseudomyrmex gracilis
CTATAAGTATTCAAAAATCCATTGAAAAGGGAACTCCCACTGTAAGTACAGAGTATAACTTTAGCATCGTAAAATTGAGTGAAAAGTGATATACATATATACCTTGTCGGCTGTATGGATAAACCGACTGGCGATCGTAGGACGAAAAATCTGAAATAATTTCCGGGCTAGTGACTAGGATTTAGGGAAATTCGGTGACAGTCAAGATAGAAGCAAATTGTTCTCATGCTCCTTAAATATTTCTTCGTCTTGCTAGAGTAGTTGCAACTTCGGATACGAACGACGAGAGCGACAAATTGCGCGGGCTTTAGAGTAATTTAAATCATTCGCAGTCGATAGGTGCATTAAACGCGGTGAAATCATCGGCAAATTAATTCAATAACGCGCATACAACACGTGTACAAAATATTTACGAGTTGATATATATAAAAACCCTTCTTTTGAAATAAAAAGAAAACAAAAGAAAAACCAAATTAAAATTGGCGACCGTGACAGGACGATACACAATATTGTGAAATAAAGTAACAATCTCTTTGTATCGTGCATAGCGAGGGAGTTGCGTGAGAGCAAAAGAGATAGTGAGCAAAGATAGGTGACGAAAATAAAAACATGCTATGAAGGCATAGACTAGCAAAATCGGCGACAAATTAAGAAAATAGAATAAGAATAACAAGAATAACGGTGCGGACTGTTGTTATATACTGTAGGACCACATAAAAAAAAAAGGAGCTTATGTTTAGGGGACGTTTCGTACAATCAAATAATAATACGATGTACGAAACAAAATAGTTACTGCGTATATAAAAGGTTCCGTGGTTCACGTCAGAACATAAGGAAGCTACTGTTGGTCAACGAAAGAAGCGAATGAAATAAATGATAGTTAATTAGGCGTTGAAATAAGTCAAAAAGTTATAAAAGCAGAAAAGGCTCAGGAAAGACGAGAACGTCTTAAGCGTTAGCCATAGTATTGCTACAACTGGCGTGTTTAATTAAATGGAATAGTAAACTTTATATTTTATATATAATTCTATTTGATTTCTATGTATGGGCCACCGGAGTGTGTTTAAAAATACAAGAGGCTGCCAGAGTGGTGATTGTCGAGATAAATAGGAAATAAAATGTATTTCGACAGGCTGCTATCGGAGAAGAGTTATATATAAAACATTTTTTTTTAATATTTTGATAAGAGAAGAGTGTAGATAATAGGTAATTTCTCGCACGGATTTAATAATTAAAATTAAAAGGGGATTAGAAAGCAGATAAGCCGGACGGCAAAGTTGATAATACAAAAGGTCGTTAACAAAGGGGCTTAAAGGCTAGCTAATTCGCAATAAGATAATCCGTGGTGAGAATACCTACAGCAGGCGAAGATATTAGTGGGACACCCGGTGTATGAAATTAAGAGAGAACAGATGCAACGGGTGAATTAAGAAAAAGGAATATATGGTGGCGCGAAGCATTATAGGCAAATACGCGCGAACTTTAAAACAATCCAATATTCCGGTGCGTAACGGAATCGTATAATAAGATTTAGTAAACATAAAAGGAAATTATCTGGAAAGAAATAAAGATCCGAATAATTGATTCTTAAAGTAGGGAGTAATAATAAAAGAAAACATAAACAGACCGTATAATTGATAACAAGTAAAGTCGTAACGGAAGCGTGGAGGGCCGAAAGAAACTTTGATTTTGATGTCGCCGGAGACGAGGCGTCAAGCACGAAGAAAGCGTGAATTAAAACGAATAGGCGAAGAAAACGAGTCGTCGGAAGGAACGCGCGGATCCACACGAACTGACAGCACTTCGGAAGAAGAAGAGATGCAGCGTACACACCCGGCAAATATGAGTGACGCTCCGGGTACAATGTACGCACGAACGGAGCAGGGCACTAACCAGATGGAAGAATTAAGAGAGCAGTTTAGCCAGATGAGGAGACTGGTGGAGGAATTGCGGAGACAGAATGAAGAACTAAAACGAAGCCAAGAGATAATACTGAATTCGCAACCGCAAGTACCCACGGCACAAGCCGCGCAGGGTATCCGATTGCCTAGAGGTGGATGGTTGACGAATCTATTCGAAGATTTAAAATATCAAGGAAGAAAGGATGAATTGAATCCAGTGAGATTCATTAGGCGATTTGAAAGAATAGCGACGAGAGAAGACATTGCAATACAAGATAGACTGCATTATTTTAGCACATGCCTGAAAGATGGAGCCGCAGCATGGATAGACAATAGAGAATTCGAAGAGTTTGAAGAAGCAAAAAGAGCATTTATCGAGTATTTCTGGGACAGCACTACGCAACAGCAAATAAGATACAAGATATACACGGGAAAATATAACCCTGCAAAAGATGACTGAGTACGTATTGAAATACGCGCGACAAGCTTGCGTTTTAACATCTCCAATGGAAGAATCGGAAATAGTGGCGAGTCTAGCAAGACACTTTGACGATGCGATTTCACGAGAAGTGAGACCAGCCTGGGTGAAGACGGTTGAGCAAATAACCGAGATTCTGCATCATCTGGAGACGGAGAAACGTATTCGGCGTGACATGAGGAGGCGTGTCGATCCAGAGGTATCGGAAAGGAAAAAAGAAGGCACCCGAGGAACCGATGATAAAAGGCAGTTAACCATTACAACAGGCCGGGGTGAAGATAAAGCGGACCGGAAGGGGAACGAAAGGTATCATGATCAATCATATCGGAAGAACGAGGATCGGTATCATAGCCGGAATTTTAAATATGATCGATACCGGAAAGAATATAAAAACGATTTGTCAGATGATGAGAAAGAAAAGACAGCGAGACCAGTCGAACAAAAGGAGGATAAGAAAACGGATCGTGATAAAAAATTCGAGAAAAGAAAACCGGAAGAACGGAAAAAGGAAAATCAAAAGCAACGAACCGGAATAGTCGTCATTGAAAAAGAAGAGGATTCCGAGATGTCGGAGGATTCGTCCGACGGACAACTAAGTGTCACGTTAATACGGACGGAGGAAATCATTAAAGGCGTGGACGAGATATGCGAGGAACAGCAGCGAATGCCGAAGAGACCGGAACCGTTCGTGAACGTGAATGTCGGAACGTGTACAATAAGAACATTAATCGATACGGAAGCACAAATATCAGTAATAACAAAAGACTTATATGAAGAACTGCAAACGGCTGGAATAAAGATGATTACAATACCGATTGCAAAGTTTCCGGTAAAAGGAGCATTCTCAGATAAAGGAGAGATATTAGCATACAAAGTAGCTCTTGATTTAATCATCAATGGACAAAATTATAACGGAGAATTTTATGTAGTAAAGAAACTGCCATACAAGATGATAGTCGGAATAGAATTTCTAGTCGGACATAATGCGATAATTAATTGTGCGACTAATCGAGTGGAAATTCAACTGAGTGAGACACAACGATTAATGACAATCGGGATGGAAGATGCACAACATAATTTGGAAGATTTACTAAACCAGCACGAAGAGATATTTACAGGAGGAATCGGCTGTGTGAATCACTACAAGCACAGGATTGAAGTGACAACAAAAGCACCATACAAATCAAAAACTTATTTGATTCTGGAAATTCACCGTGAGAAAGTCATGAGACACATCACCGAACTCGAAGAAGCAGGAATAATCGAGAAAAAAGCAACGCAATATATAAATCCATTGATGGCAGTGGTAAAAAAATCAGACGAAATACGACTGTGTTTAGACGCCCGAGAGCTTAACAAACAAATGGTTAACGATCATGTTCAACCGCCAACCATTGACGAAGTGTTTCGAAGAATCGGACATCGAAGATTTTTCAGTACACTAGACGTATCGAAAGCTTTTTGGCAGATACCAATGGAAGAAGAAAGCAAACAATATACAGGTTTCATGGCAGGAGGCCAGACATATGTTTTCAGCAGAATGCCATTCGGACTCAAGACAGCCGGAGCATCGTTTACGAGACCCATGAATCTGGCCATGGATGAAGAAAATGCACACTTTATGATCATATATCTAGACGATATTTTGATAGCGTCAGA
>NW_018025183.1:0-1604 GCF_002006095.1 Pseudomyrmex gracilis
ATTACTTGTAAATTTTTACAAGTGAGTTTGTTTGAAGTGAAAATTCAATTCTTAAATTTATACGGGATGCGGGATTTGCATCTCACATATGAAAGACCCCGAATACTCCCCTACCTAATTTTTTAAAAAATTGCGAAAAAAACTTATCGGCCAGGAGTCGAACCTGGAATTTCCGGCTTACCGTGCCACGCCTTTTCTGTTAAGCCACCGAGGCACTTGGAGTTAGTCTCGCAATATGTATATATATATATATATCAAAGAAGATCTGATAATTTGAAAACGCTTTTACTTGCAGCCAGCGTAAGTTACATAATATTGTACGGCTCGTAAAAATTTTAATTACAAATATAAATTACAAACTAATTTTAAAGAAAATTAGTTATCTCGTATCGGCCTTATATTCGTAAGTGAAATTTTCACGAGCATTAAAATATTATGTACTTTACGCTGGCTGCACTTAAAAGCGTTTTCAAATTATCAGATCTTCTTCGATATATACAAGGTGTGGCAATAAAATAACCGGATTGGTGCTGCTACTGGCAAACGGCGAGCCGGCCGCAGCAGATCTGAACATGTCTGTGCTTGTTCATACCTTCACTAACATAATCTCGATTCGCGCGTTTGTGCAGTACTCAGTCTCGCCATAATTTTTAGTAAGTTCTTGTTTTAACTTGCCGTCGAATGGAGCAACGAGTTAACCTTAAGTTTCTTGTGAAACTCGGAGAAACCGCAACAGAAGCCCATGCTATGTTAAAGGAAGTGTACGGAAGTGAGTGTTTATCGCGCACACAAGTTTTTGAATGGTGTAAAAGGTTTAAAGAACGTCGTGAAATGACTGAAGACGATCCACGCTCTGGACGGCCTTTACCATCAAAAACAGAAGACAACATCGAGAAAATTGGTAAATTGATCCGTGAAAATCGTCGTCTGAGTATCCGTGTTCTTGCTGAAGTCTCAGGAATTAATAGAGAAAGTATCCGTCAGATTTTGCATGAATCATTGAACATGAGAAAAGTTTGCGCAAAAATGGTGCCAAGACTTCTCACTGCAGAACAAAAGGAATTGAGAATGAACATTTGTGTTGACCTTTTGAACAACATTAGCGCTGATCCAGATTTGTTAGACAGAGTGATTACTTGCGACGAGTCGTGGCTTTTTACCTATGACCCAGAAACAAAGCGTCAGTCGATGCATTGGAAGAGTCCGAGTTCACCGCGTCAAAAAAAAGCCAAAATGTTAAAATCAAAATTTAAGACCATGATGGTTGTTTTTTTTTGATATTCGAGGAGTTGTTTACATTCACTGGGTCCCCGAAGGTCAGACTGTTAATCAACATTATTACATTGAGATCCTGTCCACCCTTCGTGAAAGAGTGAGAAGGCGAAGGCCCGAACTGTGGAAAAACAATTCTTGGATGCTCCACCAAGACAATGCACCATCACATTCCGCGTTGTCTGTGAAAGCGTTTTTTGCGAAACACAAAATCACAGTGTTGGACCACCCACCCTACTCGCCCGACCTGGCCCCCTGTGACTACTTTTTATTTCCAAAAGTAAAATCAGAGCTAAAGGGGACAAGATTTCAGAGTGTAGAGACAGTAAAAG
>NW_018025183.1:2009-3899 GCF_002006095.1 Pseudomyrmex gracilis
GATCCATGTTTGTAAAAAACTTTAAATCTAAATGTACGCAAAAAAATCAAGTTTTGATTTAAATAATTTTGCCTTTATTATCTTACCCTTATTTACGCCCTTAATTATAATACTTTAAAAATTTTAAGTTAGTAGGAATCTATAAGCTTTCAAGGTTTAAGAAATAATTATTTTATACATCTTAAATATTTTACTCAAAACTGATGATTAGTAACTAAAATTATATTTATAAATAAAATACCCTTAAATTTCTTTAGTATTAAAAAAGTATTTNTTAAATAAATTTACATTTTATTACTTAAATCAGACATAGCACTCTAATTTTTATAATTAATTTTAGTATTAATATATTAAATTTACTATAAATATATAATGAACAAATGATTATATTTAACAAATCATAAAAATATTGGAATTTTCTACTTTATATTTGCCATATGAGCTGGTATGATCAAGTCATTAATGAGAATAATTATTCGAATTAAACTTAAATCACGCGGAGCAATCATTAACAATGATCACCTTTATAATTTTATTGTACCAGAACACGCATTTACTATAATTTTTTTCATAAGTGTGCCAGTTATAATTAAACGATATTTTAATTTTCTTGCCTTTTTAACAATTGGGTTAGCAGACATAGCTTATTCACGAATTAATAACATAGGATTTTGACTTCCATTACCGGTTATTATACTTCTTACTTTAAAAAGATTTAGTAGCTCCACTGTTGGAACTGGTTAAACAGTATACCCTCTTCTCTTTTCAAATATAAAAGTCCACAGAGGTTTGTCAGTAGATTTAACAATATTTCTCTACATATTGCAAGAATTGCTTCAATTATGGTAGTTATTACTTTATCTCTACAATTATTAATATAACTCATAAACACTTTTCTGTAGACAAAACTCCTTTAATAGTCTGATTTATCTTACTTACAGCTATTCTGCTTGTTTTATCACTACCTGTGCTAGCTGGTGCAATCACCATGCTCTCAACAGATCAATAATTACGTACCTCATTTTTTGACTTCTCAGGAAAAGTACACTTAATCCTATACCACCACTTATTCTGAATTTTTGTATATCTAGAAGTTTATATTTTAATCTTACTAGGATTTGGAATAATCTGTCATATTATTATAAGTAAAGAAAGTAACAAAAAAACATTCGGATTTTTAGGAATACTTTATGCAATAATAGCAATTAGATTTCTAGGATTTATTGTATGAACCCATTATATATTTTCAGTAGAAACAGATGTTGACGAGCTTATTTCACCTCAGCAACAATAATCATTGCTGTTTTCACAGAAATTAAAATCTTTAAATAAGTAACTATCTTGCACAAAAATAAAATAAATATATTAAGAGGGTATTTGGCATCTCTCATCTACGAGATGCAAATATAGCACCCTATATAAATTTTAGAATTGTTATTACAAGTCAAATTTCACGTCTAAAAATTTACAAGTGAACACGTATATATGAATATATGTACACGTATAATCTCCGCACAATACCTAGCGAACGGCTCTTAAGACCGAATATATATTTAGTAATAGTTTGGAAACTTCGAAGCCTTAAAAAAGTTTTTAATTGTTTAAAATAAATATAACTCCCACTCTTTTATGATCTTTGTAATTATATTTGTAATTATATTTACCATAAGATGATTACCTGGTTTTATACTATCAAACTCATCACTTGATATTGTATTACATGATACATACTACCTTGTAATCCGTTTCCATTATGTCCTATCTATAGGAGCTGTATTCTCAATTATTTCAGGATTCATTCACTGATTCCCTCTTATTACTGGTTACGCTCTCAATAATGTTTGAATAAATATTTAAGTTTTACCAATATTTACTGTTGTAAACATAACC
>NW_018025184.1:0-4025 GCF_002006095.1 Pseudomyrmex gracilis
ACGGCTAAAATTTACGGATTGTTACTCAGAAAGGTGTCCTTGACAACATATGTCAAGCTCATTGAAATCGGAGGGGGGTGACCTTTTCTGTACATTTACCTCTTGGAAAACAAAAAAAGAAACCATTTCATAATTTGGTTTTATGTAAATGTGTTTTGGGTAAATTGTGTGAAATAATGTAATATTATTTTACTGAAAGAACATTGAAAGTAATTGAAATTTTATATTTCAGATGCCATTTCTCGTCATAATTTTGATCTCAGAGAGGATTACACAATAAAAAAATAGGATAGTGACTTGCCAATGCACCTACACGTCAAGCTCGAGAAAAGTAAGTATAGTTTTATAGTGTTTATTTCATTTACTATATTTTATATATAATTAAGATAATATAAAACAAAATTGTAGAATAAAGGCGGAAAAGTCCGAATCAAAAAAAATGGAGACATCACAAGAAACTGAATTACTTACATTACATTCAGAAGATGAAAGTAATTAAAATAATTTAAGTTTTTATATAAGTTTAAACAAAGTTTTATATGAGTTTTGTAACATTTATATAAAATATTTAAGTATGTTATAATATCTATGTACTTCTTTAAGTAGTATTTATAACGAACTATCCGTACAATAGAAAGTTTTAAGTCTTCTGGATAATAGAGGTCCGGATAAATAGGAGTTGATTTCACTGTCTATTTTTTACTTTGTAATTGCTTTTATATTAATTGTTTTTTTAAATATTACTAATTGTTTTTTGTACTTGTTGTTTTTTATAAAATAATAATATAAAATAAATAAAAATAACATTTCAACAAACTATAATTTAAGATTAAATTATCAATGTAGTTTTAGTAAAAACGGTTCCAAGTTTTTAAATTACTTCTAAGGTGGAAAAAATAAGCCAAATGGAGTCTAAACACGGTTGTTAATGTGTCAGATAGTTATGAATTTATTATTAAAATGGTTCAGATGTTTCGACTACCATCTTTGATTTCAAAATTTATTATTATATAGATATATACATTGAAAAAGACCGAAACTACGGTCGAAACGTATGTACCATTTTAATAATAAATTCATAACTATCTGACACACTAACAACCGTGTTTGTATTCCAATCGGCCTATTTTTTATCTTAGAAGTAATTTAATATTAAATTAATCTATAACCTTACAATATTACAGTAATATTCTTGATATATCACCGCAATATTACTGTGATATGTCATCGTAATATTACTGAGATGCGATTCGGCGGACATTTTAATATTACTGTGATATCACATTAATATTACCGTAATATTTCTACTATATTAGAGAGTGTAATATTGCAATCAAAAAACAATATTACTGTGATATTGCAGTAATATTACGTGCTATGTGGGGTGATATATCATCGTAATATTATTGAGATGCGATTCGGCGGACATTTTAATATTACTGTGATAGTACAGTAATATTACTATGATATTTCTACTATATTAGAGAGTGTAATATTGCAATCGAAAAACAATATTACTGTGATATTGCAGTAATATTACGTGCTATGTGGGTAATTATGACTGACAGATATATTGTACCAAAGAAATTCTTTATGTATCTATCACGTGTACGATCCTGAAATAAGAATGAGCGAGTTTGGAAAGCGTGCTCTCAGCACTATTGCATTATTCTATTTTTGGTTTTGTCAAATGAACTATAAAGATAAAATGATGAGATACTTATATAGTACGTAATATTAGGGCAATATCCCAGTAATATTGCAATATATTAGTAATATTGGATATTATAATACAATATTACAATAATATTATCGATAAACTACATCTATATACAATATAATACTGAAATATTACGGTAATATTGTATTGCATCCTAAGTAGCAAGATTATATATAAATATGTTTTTATTATATCTTATGAACCGTAGAGATGTCATTTACTATTTGGCAAGTTGCATACATCGCATTGTATCTTAATTATATATAATATGATACATATATCTTTTGCTACATTGTTGCAAAAATTTTACAATTTTTGTTTGGAATATAAACAATTTTTGTTTGAAACATAAACGTTTTGTTTTTAAAATGTATTATATCAACAAAAAACACTTTATGCATGTATAACAGTTTTACTATATAATTATTATTATTATGTAATAACAATGGTACACATAAAAATGTGTATACATATTGTCATATATGTATTTTATTTGCTATATATATATTAAGAATTGACTATAATAATCAGTATATGTGTGTAAACAAAAAATTTATTTGCGTTGTGAAAAGGTATTTTAAATTATATTTAATAATAATAAAAAAACTATTTTTATCTATTGGTATAGGTACATTACTCTGTACTATTTTTAATAAAATAATAATTTAAATAATAAATGAAGTGTGTAAGATAGTGTGAGAATAAGTAGATAAAAATAATTACATTTTAGAAAGGAACAAGTGGTCTCACGGACTGAGTGCAAAGGCTGCGAGGTCTCGAGTTCAAATCTCACTATCGCCTTAAGATTTTTCCGGGATTGGTATCTTTAATCGAGTTAATCAGTTGATCGGTAACCTGAATCAGGCTTCCAAAAATTAAGTCAAGTGAAATTTCGAATTAATTCCCTTTCCACAAGGCGATGTGCCATTGATTTTTATTTTTATATATCACAGTAGTAATGCATCGGTGGACATGTTAATATTACTGTTAAATTACACTAAATTTATTTTTAGTGTAATATCACTTTTTTAGATCTATTTTTGGAAAATAAATGGACAACCGAAATTGTCAAAAATGGATGTCCATAAGATCAATCAGTGGACGTCCATGGTAGTTTATTCGGACACCCAATGGATGTCCTGATGTCTGAATTTGGACGTCCATTGGATATTCTATGGACATTCATGTGCTATCTGAGAAAATACTGATTCTGATACCATTATTTCAAGGTAACATGTGTTACGTCCTGGAGACTCCACGGTCCCCTTTTTGCTGCAACGCGACGCGCCAACGCATAGCAAACCCTTTTTTTTTTGATAATAAATAACTCGAACGGGTCTCCTATCGTTTGGAAACTTAAAACTCCAGACGATAGGAGAACAAACGAAAATTATATCGGCCCGGAAAGATAAACTGCGCCTAGCAATAACACGAAATTTTAGATAACTATTCGAGCAGCTTTCCAAACAAACCCGGATATCTCCGGGTCATGAAAACGTCGGTCATAAAAATTAGAGCGACCGGCGCAAATAGAAACTCCGGCATTTTTATTACAAACAAACAACAAGGGGTCTATGCGGCGTGGTCGAAAAGACAACACTCTCCCTTTTTCCTTCCCCGAAAAATCGGACGAGGCGACCGAAGCAAGAGATCGTCGCCGATTGGCGATCTCGCAAGTCTCCCGACCGACTAATTAACAAATAGAAACCAGCAAAGCTCAACTGAGTTCCCGATTGGGAGAGTCCACGCTTACTCAAAACGGTATATAAGCCAGGGCTCTCGGAATCGGAAACTCAGAAAGAATCGCGCCGCGTATCCAGAAAAACTTACTGATTCTGCCGGGAGTGCCGCAGCAAAGTCGCGACGCATACAAGTTACAAGTGCAAGTGCAACCAGTGTGCCGAGAATCCACCGAACTACCTAGCCAGCCGTACAAGCCGAAGGGGTAAAGGAAATCGCACCACCAGTAGCAGCAAGTAGTAAGTCCACCCACAAATTTTAATCGGGAGTTCCACTAGTTAAAAATCTAACTCGAGATTAATACTCGGAACCTACCAGTGACGCATAACCGCCTAAAAGCATCGCGAGAATATACTCTTTTGCTTCTCCGCAATCAATTCCTCATTTGACCACCCTCGCCGGGAGGGCAGTTCGCGACTCTAGTCGTGAATAGCAACCGGCCGAGGAGTCAATTCCTCATTTGACCTCCTTCGCCGGGAGGGCAGTTCGCGACTCTAATCGTGAATAGCAACCGGCCGAGGAGTCAATTCCTCATTTGACCACCCTCGCCGGGAGGGCAGTTCGC
>NW_018025185.1:0-3898 GCF_002006095.1 Pseudomyrmex gracilis
CGTGATTGATCAGTTCCACGAGACCTGCGACTTGCGTTTAATGTAGAACGGCCTTTGAGTTCCACTTTTGTGGAAATACGGCTAAAACCAGCGGCTGAAACCGTCGTAAAAAATTACAATAGGATGGCCGCTCTCAGGTTTCTCTCTGGTATTACATATATGGTGTACACCCAACATGCACCTATGCGGTGTACTGAGCTCAGACGAATACGCGGAACCAGCAAAGAACTGCTGCAATTCGACTAGCTGAACACACAATTTGCACCGACACCCGAAATGTGCAGTCGGTGCAAACCAGCCGAAATCGCTATTAAAAAACTAACAAAAAAAAATTTAATAAATATTAATCATAGATATTTATAACATTTAATAAATATAGATAAATAAATAAGTAAACAAAAAAAATAACTTATAAACATAATTTACTGTCCTGCAAATAATATTAATTTATTTAAAAAATGTCTCTTGCTTACATTAATATTCTTATTATTTTGTTTTACAATAGAAAAAAATCTTGTCTGTACATATTTTATTATAATACTTTTAATTAAATTTATTCTATGACATGTTAAAAAGTTTTGATCATATGAATGTGTTATCAATTCTTCAAATATATTAATCATATTTAAAGTTAAAAGTAAATTTTGTATATATAAAGAACAGAATATTTTAAACTAAAAGTTATATTATTTTCTTTTATAGCAAATCTGATAATCTTTTCTGTTTCAAGACATATTTTTATCACGCTTTCTAAAGGATACGTTAAACTTCCACGATCTTTTATTTGTATAATTTTCTTTGATTTACTATTATCAATTAAGGCATTAACACAAATATCACACATGATGTATTTAATTAACACTTTCTTCCTGTCACTAACAGATTAATACGCATCAACGTCAAATAATACTACTCTCAATGTGTTGAAATAATACCACTCTCATCAAATAGATAGCAGCACTAGTAGCCCATATAAATATGGCTGAAGGTTGTTTAGATGTCAACCCCCCTCCCCCCCGCACCATGGCTTCACTCCCCGCACCTATAATATCCTTTAATGCTCCCTCCTTTATCTCCATGCACGGTAGTAGTTCGCGTTATTCGCGCCGGCAACACCTCTGATAGCATGGTGTAATAAAATAAGGTGTAACATTGCGCATAATGGGGGCGGGTTCCTAAGACAGCCAATCAAATTTGGGTCCAAATACATCCCCAAAATTCAAATACATAAGGTAAGTTCATTTCTTTTTGTCTCTAAATTAATGTAACCAATAAGAACAGTAAATATATATAGTACTAAGAAATATGATAACACACACACACACACACACACACATTAGGACCTGAGCACAATAGAGAAAATATTAGGAATAAGAATTAAAAATAGAGGTTAAATGTAATGTTACGTATATGTTTAGCTTCTATTTCTAATTCTTATTTCTAATATTTTCTCTATTGTGATGAGGCTCTTACACATTCTACATTTTCCT
The DNA here is from genome assembly GCF_002006095.1 of Pseudomyrmex gracilis. Taxonomy (NCBI): domain Eukaryota; kingdom Metazoa; phylum Arthropoda; class Insecta; order Hymenoptera; family Formicidae; genus Pseudomyrmex; species Pseudomyrmex gracilis. Next base: position 1,491 of record NW_018025185.1, read on the forward strand.
TACAAAATATATATATGTATATATACGGAGTGTTCAAAAAGTCTTGGTACAGCAACATAACTCGAAAACTAAGAGTCAAACAGAAAAACCACAGACTTCTATAAACTACACTAGACCGCTAGCTCGCGTGATTTCAGCGTAGATAATGGCTACAAAATTTATGTACAATGGGGGTACTGTGGAATGCGGGTTTCATTGGTTGATTTTGACGATAAGGAGAGTTCATCCAATCATTGCCTATATACTTATGTACGTGCGCGACGATGCATGCGCAGATAGCAATTCAGCAGTTCAGCATAGTAAAGATTATATGGCGGTTGACGGCATAAAGCACACATCAAAAGAAACGAAAACCAATATGCCAAAATATTGTTGTGTTTTTGGCTGTCAAAATAAGGAAGACAAAGAAAAAAACCTTACAACTCAATCAGCTGTCAAACATGACGGCCATCTTGCATTCTTCAGTACTTCCATCTTCCCCCTCCATGACCACTTAAGTACATAGATTTTGTAGCCAGCCGTACATAAGAAGCTAGCGGTCTAGTATACTATAGAAGTCTGTGAGAAAAACATTTCAGACAAAAGTTGTAGGACTTTTTTCTGGCTATTACCACGTGACCTTGGATTTGACCTTAACCTTGACCTTCAAGGTCATTTCAAAATCAAGTCGTTTTTTTTTAAATGGAACTTCATATTTTTGTCGCCGGAAATGGAAAAAACAGGAAATTTTACGTTCGGGTATGATTTTCACTAACTCTCTCCCTTGACCTTGTAGTCAAGGGCAAGGTCAATAAACAGCCGATTCAGGCAAGATAGAGAAAGAATCCAGGCATTGCCTCTATCTATCTTGTTTATTGTTTGATCTTGCTCTTGACTACAAGGTCAAGAGAAGAAGTTAGTGAAGGTCGTACTCGAACGTAAAATTTCCTGCTCTTTTCATTTCCGGCATCAAAAATATAAAGTTTTATTTTAAAAAAACGACTTGACCTTGAAATGACTTTGAAGGTCAAAATCAAGGTCAAATCCAAGGTCATATAATAATAGCCAGAAGAAAGTCCTACAACTTTTGTCTGAAATGTTTTTCTGTTCGACTCTTAGTTTTCGAGTTATGTTGCTGTACCGGGACTTTTTGAACATTCTGTATATATTATTTATATGTATACTTTCTACACTCACAATAATTGTAATGTTTTAAACACAAATAATAAATAAGAACAGACTTACTGTATAACAATATGAATTAAGACGTAGTATATAAACGATTAATATAAATAAAGATAATATACAAAAAAAATATACAAAAGAAATATATAAAATATACCAAAAGACATTAAAAAATACTAAAAAAATAATATGTAAATATTTATTAAATAAGAAGGAAATACTAATAAAAAGATTTATATTTTATAAAATTTATATTTTACACGTACATTTATATAGATATACAATGTGTGTTTATATAATTTATCATATATTATATATGATATATAATATTATGTTTATATAATATAATTTTTGTGTTGTTCAAAAAATTGGATATTTATATTTCAAATGAAACAGTGTCTCTATTAGATGATCATTATGTGTCCTACAAAAAGAAACAAGATTAATTAAAATAAATATCACATATTTAAACAATATAAATCTACATTTCTTTAAGATATTTATGTGTTACAATTGTGTTTTAATATGTGTGTTGTTTGTAATTATTTGTATGTATTGTTTTAGTATATGACCATGTAAGATTCTTTACGTTATGCAATAAAGATAAATACTTTTATTTACCAAAGTATATTACTTTCCCTCTTGTCCGGTATCAACACATTTTTTATTACTTAATTTATATAATTTGCGATCTCTTTTTTTAATAACATTATTTGCAATAATATCTTTATTTATTTGTCTTAATCGAATATAAGTTCTAGTACAAGGCATGCAATAACGTTTCTTGCAAAATTGTTACCAGTCTTTGCACATACAATTTCTGTCAATTTATCAAATATTTTGGATTCTTTACTAAAGAATTTTCCATGGAACTTTTCGAATTCTTCATTTCGTTTTTTTTCCAATTATAACATTTCTGTTGGTATAGAATTTTTTTTCAATCTGTACATTTGTCTTGTAGATATATTGTTTTTACGTTCTTGTGTCTACTTTTCCAAATATTCTTCTTTAAAATGAATACTACATATTCTAGCTACAATATTATTATATAATATTTGTTAATATGATTAATAGCACTTAAGTATTGACATTACAATGACATTACAATTTTTTACGAAACACGCTGGCATGCTTTCTTACAATCACGAAGTAAGAATAAGGAGACTTAACTACACAAAGTAAAAGTGGCTATGAAAAATGTTCCGTGTAAGAGGAGGTTCGCTAAACAGAATAACTTGCAACAT